>NC_056747.1:1090879915-1090924915 GCF_019279795.1 Protopterus annectens | reverse complement strand
AGCCATGTACTGATAGTACTCAACACACACATATTGCCAGTGATATATCTGACACAAGACCTGCGTGGTGGACAGACAAAACATAACAGGCACACCTCTGGCCATCATGTGGATAGGCCCACAGTTAAGAGCTATGCAGACAGACTGCATTCCATGTTAAATAAGTATGTACACACAAACCCTGTAATACTGGTGCTATACAATGCATATAACAACACTACTCACACTCTGTCTGTAGTTCTGGAACCTTATACAAATATGTAGCTGACCTGAGTCTGCAACTCCTCTGTAAGAGGTATTGCTACCTGCTGTCTGTAACACTGCTGCCCACACACAGGAAGGATGTCCACCATACTGGAATGTAAAGGGACCACACCCCCATGATGTAGGGATTTATAGTAGTGATTTGCCATGACAGTGGAAACTGGAAGTACTACACAGCATGCTGCATTCAGGTAGCAAGTGTCGGACACTGATTCATGCAGAGGGCATCACCTGATCATGTGTATCACCTACAAAATCCATGCTGCAATCTATTCAAAGCAACTCAATCCATATACTGGAGAGAGAATGAGATAGAGAGAGCGAGTGAAAGAAAAAGAAAGGAAGGAAGGAAGGAAGAAAGAAAGACAGAAAGAAAGACAGAAAGAAAGACAGAAAGAAAGAAAGACAGAAAGAAAGACAGAAAGAAAGAAAGACAGAAAGACAGAAAGACAGAAAGACAGAAAGACAGAAAGACAGAAAGAAAGAAAGAAAGAAAGAAAGAAAGAAAGAAAGAAAGAAAGCTAAAGGCAAGGGCAAATGAAAAAAAAAACATCACAAAAAAAAAATCCAACCAAACTATCCAGAACAGACATCATCCCACAACAGGTATGTGAAGTATATATGCATGTAATCGATTGTAGTACATGGTCCATAATAATGGGATAGATAATGTGGAATGATTTATATGTGCCATCAGGTGTTGTTGTAATGATGTCCAGCTGAACAACTGCTATGCACAATAGTGTTTGTCCCTGTGGGTAGTGGGCCATACCTGTCAACTGTGCAGAGCAGCACTGACTGACAAGATGTAAGCCATCATAGTGTGTGTTGTGTAATGGAAAACATGTATATTACTGTGGCCAAAAGCTGGTGGTGGAAGTAATGCCATAATGATGGACACGTGGGTTCCAGAGCCCACCACTTGCAGGACACTCAAGTTAACATGTAATGTAGCATGCTGAAATGCCATAGGTTTATAATAGGCTTACCTGCAATCTGTCGCTATATATACCCCTTAATGTTAGTTTGTGTCCATATGTGGCATCTGTCTGTGTTGTAGCAAGGCAGGACTGTGCAGCTGTGCAGGAAAGAGAGTTAGAGATTGTGAACCTGATGTCTGAATGTACCCCATATATAAATATATATATATATATATATATATATATATATATATATATATATATATATATATATATATATATATATATATATATATATATATATATATATATATATATATATATATATATATATATATATATATGTGTATATGTGTGCCCCTCCACACCCCGTTAACCATATATACTAACTCCAGGGTTGCACTACATTGGGAAAGCGGACAAATCCGTGTTATTTGCCTTAAATTCCTGCAAGTACTAGTTGTCAGTGAAATGTGTTTCAATTAAATGGTCTGTCAGTGAAATGAAGATAACCCATATACATGTATGTCTACAGATCTACAGACACCTACATCAACATATATATATATATATACGACATAATATATATCTACAGATATATAGAGATGGTTTACTATCAAAATGTTGAAATTCATTCGGTCTAACATTCATATGATCGACCCATATGTTCGACACATGAATATTAAGTAGTTCATTTGGTCGACAGAAAGTGCATGCAAATTACCTGTCAACATTATGTTGCAAACAGGGCAAAGGTTTTCCCTTGTCTGCACTGTTGTGCAATCTCGGAGTTGTAATATATAAGTAGCAGGGTGTGTGGGGGGCCCAGTTAGTGTTAGTTTGTAGGTGTTTTTGACCATTGAAATTTAGACATTTTTTTTCGGTATTTTGAACATTTGGTATAATGAACGCCGACCATGTGAATTTCAACATTTTGATCGTAAACCTATATATATATATATATATATATATATATATATATATATATATATATATATATATATATACATATGTTTATGTCTACATATATACAAACACACACATGCATATGTATATAAACAGATGTCCCTTATATCTGCATCACAGTGTTGCATGTTGTGTGTGAGGGAACATCACACATATCAATACACACATATATATACAGCAGTAAGTGTGTGCAACATGGACAGTTACTTCACGTGTGAACCCCTTATTGGGACCACATTGCCCTTGTCTGTGAAGGTGGGATTGGGAATTTGGGGAAGAATAGCAGGTATATTTGTGGAGGTGGGTTGGGTTGGTAGATAGAGAAGATAGCCTACATATGACACATGTGGTGGGTAAACACCGTGTATGGTGAGTGTCGTCTGTGATGTGGAAGCCCCATGAGCCCCAGTATGGAAACAATGGGAACAAGACCCTCACCCATTGCTAGTCACAACAGCAGCTTCACTGCCCTGAAGGTGCTTGGGCTGGAGGCTGAGCAGGAGGAGCATGTGGATCCTGTGATTGTGTACTGAGGGCCTCAAGGTGTTGTAGCACATTCCCCAAGTCTCTGTGGAGCTCCCTATGCACCAGACCATGGACCTGACCATGCCTGTGTGTGCCCCTGGGGGGGCACCATCCCCTGAGGTGTTCCACCTGAAGGTAGTGCAGGACCAGTATATGAGGAGGCCCCAGGGTGGGTCCGACATGTGTTGTGGCTTGGTAACATGGCCAGATGAGGTGGGAGAGGTGGTTCTGATGGCAACTTTTCCCTAAACATGCTATAGTGTCACTGTTATAGAACATATGTGGGTAGCAATAGTCCACACATTCCTGGATCATGTCCAACAGCATGCATAGATATCCCTAATAACACATAACAACAGATGTGCAGCCATCACATAGCAAACAGACCACATGCATCTATGGCACCATAGTGGCCCTTACAATGGCATGCAGGTCACATTATCCGTAACAGGCCAGCAATGATAGTGTCCCCACAGAGAACATGGCTACAAACACATAGCACAAAGTGTGGTACAATACAATATATGTCCCAATGGTAAGTAAGCTGTAGCCATACCTACTGAGTTGTATGAACAGTTTTTTGTCACAGATATGGTGGGGGGAGACAGAGATGTGTATTATGAACTATGGTAACCTTGCTGTATGAGTTGCTCAGACCTGTTTCCATCTTTATGTCTTCAGGCAAGATGTCACAAGGCAGACTACCTGCCTATTCAGCAGACGAAAATGAGGTCATCATCACACACCTGGTACAGCACTACCAGATGCTTTTTGGCAGAACAGCCCATGAGCAGCAGGAGCGGACCACCCTGTGGCATGATCTAGTCCACAGGGTCAATGATATTGGCCTGCATAACCACAGTCATGAGCAAGTCCGGCATCACTGCAGCGACCTGCTTTGCAATGCCTGTTGGAATGCTGCTGCAGTCCGGGGGATCACCTTGCAATGGGGGGGGGTCATGCCACCCATCCCCCCTGACACATGTTGAATAGCTCCTCACCAGCCTCGTGGCACCTGCCTGCCTGCACACACAACTGGTGGAGAGTATAGTGGAGGTGGGTGCTACCCACACACCAGCAGAGGAGCATGTAGGTAAGGCCACAGGGCACATCAGTAGACCACTGTTGCATTTCCATCCGCATCTGTACAGGTAGATCATGCATATGTGAGATGACATATATATATATATATATATATATATATATATATATATATATATATATATATATATATATAGTCTGTTGCTGCATAGTAGTAATAAACAGATGTGCATAAGCTGTAGTATTGTGGACTTTACTGTTCATTGTACTGTAATGCTGCACCTGCCCTGTACCAATGCCACAGCTGTGGTTACTGACATCACATCTCTCACAAACTTATGTAGGTTCCTCTGGTATACCTCCAAGGCAGAAGCCTGTAGCTGGTGAGTATGGTTTATGTACATGCTTGCCAATACATCTGTCATGTTATGGCTATGGTATATTCCATACACAAATCTAACACACCTACCCTTAATGCATGCCATACATGTTCACGTATTATTGCTCTTAATTGCACTGCATCACAGTAGTGACCATGATGGTGTATCTGAAGGGTATGTCAGACACTTGCAATATAACTAACATCCTGTCATTGCAAAATGTGTCCACAGAGATGAACATAATGATGGTACAAATGGCCTACAGTAGGGACATGTGTGAAACATCACCCTTATACAGTGCTACAACAGTGTATATACCAATATTACAATGGCAACTGTTACATATCTACACTATGGCATATCATAATACTGTGGTCCACAACCCTTAAAACCTGCAATGTTGTCCCAACATGAGCAATGAGTGTGTAATATGGAATCGTAGGTTAGGGCAGCAAATATGGGGAATACATACCTTCACAAACACTGGAAGCATATGTTTACACACAGTCCAGATAAAATGTAATGGAAGCAGCTGTTGAGTTACTGACTGCATGCATTTTTCATGGAAATGCACCTTTCAGCAAGTACACAATGTCACATCACATATTGGTCTGCTGTTCAGGATGTCTGGCCATCAAATGTGCACACTTATCTGCAACAGAGGCAGCCATGGCTTGCACACATCTTACATGATGTGGCATGGGCCCCATACCCAACAGGTAGCACCCATGAGCTGGACATGCAGCTATACCTCACCATTGCATATACCATGGCAAACAGTGCAAACAGTAATTTATGTGGCAAGGATGTATGGGACAGGAATGATGTAGGAAATAAACAGATGGCCTTCAAAGACAGATGATGTCACATGTAGCAAACTGGTCATGTGGGCTGCCTAGTAACATGCCACAACACTGAGGGGATGTTAGGAATGTCTAGCAAGTACTGGCTGTGCATACCCATGTCAACAATTGCCTGGGCTCTGCAAATGTGTGGCCTATGGGTTAGGGTAACCAAATGTGACAGTTGTACCACAGGAAACATCAGCCAAGCCTCTTTACATGTAGTGTATGCATAACAGAAGAGGTCCCCAAAATTCATGCTTTGCAATGTGTACTGGTGTATCATGACCACATTGGAAACCTACAGACAGTATAATGTAAGATACATGTGCTTCACAACCAATGGCTCACCCCACCTCAGGCCCACCATTCCCAATTGTACACATGTATGTTTGCCACTCATTAGCTGGGACTAGGCTGTTACATGTGGTGTTCAGTGTTTGGGAGACTGCAAACTTACACACATGTGTAGGCCATAGTTGTCAAGCATCTGCAAAAAGGCTGAAGGTAGGGAGGGGGTGTCATCAGGACACACCAGTGCACTGCAGCAGGGATCCTAAGGATGCTATGGATGGCTGTATCTGTACACAGTCAGGGTCAGCAACTGTGGCAGACATAACTGTGACTCCACAGCTATAGTGATGGCATTGTGTGAACTCCAAGGGATGAGCACATGAGTTGACCTCGCACTCATGCAGAGTTGGGGGACATGTGTAGGGCAGACTGACCATACACTGGCAAATGCAGATGGCCCATGCTAGTATACCCCTGCCAGGAATAGTGACTGCTGTAGTACACATAACAGAAGGTGCTACAAACCATCATGATAAGGGTGTGCACACATATGCATCCACAAAGTGTATGTATCTCAATCAGCATCAGCACAACTAACACATTTGTTTGACACTGGATTTGATTGTACTGGAAATATATCATGTATCAGGCTCATGTCATGTTAACATATGCAGTGATGTGGTCCCATGGCATATCAAGGAAGAGGATATCATATCAATAAGGGTGTGTACACTTTAGACATGGTAAGGTTTGATGGTTGTCAGTGTAATAGTATCGTATTGGTCATACATGCACCACTGATGTTGACATCTGTAAATCAAACATCAGGCATTCACAAATGACATCTGTCCACATATCATCCCAGGTATGTGTCAGATAAACACATAGGGGCTGTGAGCATTAGAGCAGATATAACTGACACAGTAATACACATTTAGCAATGGTGTGTACACCTGTGAGGTATGATGCACAGTACATGGCAGGGTGCAGAACAGGTGCACAGCAATGCCGTGTACATGGGTGCAGTGTTTTCCAGGGAAAGGGGCATCACCTACTAACACAGCACATGCATCACACACATGTATATTGTTGCTAGCATGGTTTGACTATAGCTATACTACATGTTGTTGAGTAACATATGTTATCATGTTGACAGATGGGTAATGGGAGGTCTGTGTGTACTATCTTTGTGCAACCTCATCTGTAGGTGGGTGTGTGTGTGGAGGGGGGTTATTTTGTCTGTATGTGCAATCTGGCGGAGTGGAGGGGGGTTGATGCATGTAGGATGTGTGTGTGCATGTCGATGTGTGTCTGTGTGGGTGTCCATGTATGCATATGTGTGATTGCAGGCTTGTTCAAATGTCAGTACTTCCCTTTGGAATCATGCAGTACATGGACATGGACTTACACATGAGACACCAGGAATACTTGTCTGATATGTTATCTCAGGACAGCTGATAGTATAATAAGGACTGTAGCATGAAACATGCATTGGGAGGGAAACTAGACAACAGGTATACTGTTAAAATTGCAATCAGCAGAAAGGTGAACGACTACCCACATATGCAGCATAACAAATGCATTGGGGAATTACTAGACAACACAAAGGACTGTATCCATATATTACTGTTGTCCACATAATAAGTTGATTGAGCAACAGATCTTGCATCTACTGAGCAATAGTTACGTATGACACTCTAGTGCATAACATTATTGAGTTAGTGTAGTAGCCCCTAACATATGGGGGCCATGCTTACGATGTCCGGACATACCCAGGGTGAAAACTGGATGACAGCAGTGAGTCCTTGTAAAACTTCCTCCAATCAAGTCTAAGAGCTAATGGAGTAACAGGTCATGTGTTGTGATCACTTGTCTAGGTAGTTAGAAGATTGATACATTAATGAATGCTATTAATGAGTGGACGTTTCCAAGTGTGATGCAGGATGGGGAACTTACGTGAATAAACTTGGGGCAGTCTGTAAACTCAGGGACAGTTAGGTCTTACAGTGGAAATTCAGTGTGTGTGTGTGTGTGTGTGTGTGTGTGTGTGTGTGTGTGTGTGTGTGTGTGCGTGCGTATGTGTGTACTGTTATGCAATCTCGTACAGGCCTTAAAGTGCATTTCTTGTTTTCTCCTCACAGGTGGTGAGGTAGGTCAGGGTCCCTCCTGCATGCAATCTGATGTTGGTGTCCATACAGACACCGTAAATGATGATAGGTGTGTTGAGGCACAGGCGGAGATGTCAGAGGCCGAAATTGTGCCATCGTTTGACATCCCCCTGTTATCCACCCCATCCACACACACAGTCACAGTGCCTACGGTTGGTGGCAGTGCACAGGAGAGTGCGGTATCTATGGCTGCTGTGTCTGTGGTTGGAGGTGGTGAACTGCACACCCTGCCAGGTATGGTCTGCAGCTGTCCAAGAAACACCTGTATAGGGCAGCCACATGTGAGAACTGTGTGCATGCATACCCACACACTATACAAACACAACTAGGGCAATCCCACACCTACACACATCACATCACCATGCCCATATCAGCAACTTACACCACTCACCCACACACATGGTGTCAAATGTATGGCCCACCCTAGGTCTCTGGCAAACCAACAACACACCCTGTGCATATGATGATACCTGTGCCACATCCCTGTCATCCATAACATTGATGCAGGGACAGTCTAATATGGTTGTGATGCACAGGGTGACTGCATTGCAGTGTACCAATGTACTGCTGTGTAACATGTTGTCAGCAATAATGTTTAATGCTTACATGTAGGTAGTGTAGCTGTCCAGCTGTGATGCATTATAGCTGTTAGTAACACTGAGTGACTGTGGTCTCCATAATGTTATCCATTTGTGTTGTAGGTGTACATGTGTCAGCAGGAGGATGTCTTCTGTCATATCTCACAAGGGGTATGGCACTGAGGTGACACCATGGTTGTGCCATATCCTGGGTACAGTTGAACACATGTCATAGGTCTGTATAACAGTTACTGGCTGTGCCACATGGACAGGTGACCCCCTGGGACATTTATATTCAGCAACCTGAAGTAGATCCCTTCACATACACACACACACACACACACACACACACACACACACACACACACACTTACTTGGCAACACTGGGACTAGACCACTACCTAGCTATGTAGTGCTACTGATGTGTGTGGCTTTAAATGCACACACCACACAGCATTTAGGATGAGGTGTGTTCCAGGTTACATGTTACATGCAGAACATCCCCAGGCATGTACAGTATGGTAATGAGGGATGTAATGGTTGTATATGGACAATACATAGTGTGACATACTATACACATTAACAGACACATAGGCAGACACACATCCGAGAGACCTGGACCTATCAGTGCTAACTACCTTATCAGTGTGTCCATTGTGTAACAGGTAGGCTGCACACAGCACATGGATAACTGGGCTCTGATTGTGTTATCTGTTACCTGTATGGTTGACGGTGACAGTGGTCAGCATACAGTGGTACATGGGACATGTACCAGGTGTACCATGGTGTAATGACAGTGTACACAGCACCCACTGTGGATATTGTACGCAATGGAACCCATGATGACACTCTTACATACCCACCATCCATACCTCTCAACCTGGAAACATCAAAAATCTGGACAAGGCCCATGAAAAATAGGTACAAATCTGTATGCTGATTAACATCTAATTTTCATACATAATTATGTAACCCCACCCACTCCATTGGAATTGTGGGATACCAACTTTCAAACACAAACTGAAGAACAGACAACCAAACTATGGCACTGCACCAGAGGTCCCTGCAGCCATTCTAATGTCCCATTACCTGGTGATTTCTCCCCATTTACCATAAACACTAATGTATGCATACTGCTTTACTTCTACAATGATTACTTGGATTTTATTTTTACATTTCGCAGTACAGCAATGCACAAAACAGTAACAGACATCTACTAAACAAAGCAATACTGTCTCACAATGAAAATAGACTTGGCATTACAACTTCTCTGCCCTTGAAACTCACATTCCTTGAAGTAGCATTGAAACCCGCACACCACATCCAAAGAAAATGCATCTGGCCAGTGGTGGATAAAGATTACCTTTGGGCTGTTTTCAAATCATTGGCCCCTTGCACACAAAACACGAAACATATATGTGTTCTATTCTTTGATACACCTTCCTGAATTTATTAACTTATATTCCTTGTATAATACAGCACAGTTGTTAGACATAGCACATTTTACATTTATTGTTTGAACATTTTTCCAGTAGGCTGTACTATAGGCAATGAAACAAAATGCATGAACCAGTAATGACAAAACTGCCCAATTCAGAACATTTCCATCATAAAAGTCTACTTCCACACCCACACTATAAATAGAATGACAGTAGTGTGAGCCATAGGATTAGGCATCTTCTCACACTTATTTTCAACTTCAGTTTTTTTTTTTTTGGGGGGGGGGCAAAATGTCAAAAACCAGGGACACAGTTCAAACATTGCTTGTATAATTTTGGAAAGTTGCTAGAATAAAATGTGCTACCACCATGCATGTCACTGGCAAGTCTTGAACCCAGAATCCTATGCAATAGGGTTAGAGCAACATACCACTATGCCAAATCAGCAGTTTCCTGAAAAAAAGGAAGACTGAAACTTAATGGCTATCATTTAGTGAATTTAGTTCTCACTGCTCAACATAGCTCTCAACCTCATAGCACAAAAAACCTGGACAAACAATGCCAATAATGAGGGAATACAAATTCAGTTCTCACTTCTCACCATAGCTCTCAACTCTTAGAACAAAAAACCTGGACAAAGCTCACAAGTGGTGGTGGCTAGGGACTTACCAGGGACACATTTTAAATACTGCTTGTATAGTTTTGGAAAGTTGCTAAAATAAAATGTTGTTACTACCATGCATTTCACTGGCAAGCCTTGAACCCAGGACCCTATGCACATCAGTCAGAGCAACATATACTATGCCAAACCAACAGTCCCCTAAAAAATAGGAAGACTGAAACTTAATGGCTATAATGTAGTGAATTCAGTTCTCACTTCTCACCATAGCTCTTATTCTTCTTCTTCTTCTTTCGGCTTTTTCCAGTTAGGGGTCGCCACAGCGGATCACCTGTCCACTCATGATTGGTAGTGGAGTTTTACACTGTCGAGTTGCCAGCCCAGCACCCAACCTTCCACAGAAGGCACACACACGCAGACACCTAGGGCCAATTTAGAGTGTCCAATCCACCTACAGCATGTCTTTAGGATGTGGGAGGAAACTGGAGCATGTGGAGGAAACCCACATGACCACGGGGAGGACATGCAGACTCCACACAGAAGGCACCCCAGCTGAGGATCGAACCAGAGAGCCTCTTGCTGTGAGGTGGCAATGCTAACCGCTGCACCACTGTGGCCGCCCATACTTCTCACCATAGCTCTCAGCCTCTCAAATTCAGTTCTTACTCACAATAGCTCTCAACTCTTAGCACAGAAAATCTAGACAAAGCTCAGCAATGGTGGTGGTGGTTAGTGACTGTAGGCTCTTTTTACTCTGTACCAAAGGTACAGGGTTTGAGCCTGAATACCTCTAGCCACACATACACACACAAACACACACACACACACACACACACACACACACACACACACACACACAGTGCTGGCCTGGTAAATAATTTATTTATTTATTTATTTATTTTATTTAACATTTGTTGACTGGGAATGTCCGACTAGGTTCCATAGAGCCTGTTTTCAGCGGAGGCCCTGGGAGAAATGCTCCAGATGCATGTCTTGGGAATGTGGGAGGAAACCGGAGTACCCAGAGGAAACCCACGCGAACACAGGGAGAACATGCAAACTCCACACAGAAGGCTCCCCAGCTGAGAATCGAACCAGAGAACCTCTTGCTGTGAGGCGACAATGTTAACCACTGCACCACTGTGCCGCCCAATGAGAGAATACAAATTCAGTTCTCACTTCTCACCATAGCTCTCAACTCTTAGAACAAAAAATAAAAATTAACATCCAAACGCACTTCAAAATAATGAAATCCAAATGCTGCTAATAACATAACTTACAAGCATGCCCAGCCTGCTCTTAAATGCACTTCACAATAACAATAAAGAAATCCAAATGCTGCTAAATAATGAAATCAAAATGCTGCTAAATAATGAAATCCAAATGCTGCTAATAACATAACTTACTAGCATGCCCGGACCGCTCTTAAACGCACTTCACAATAATTCCAAATGAGCATTCCCTGAGCTGCTAAATAATCCAAAAGAGAAGGTAATCCAAATGAGTGCTGCTGTTCCCGCTTGCATAAATGATGACGTGAGCTGAAGGAGCTCATTTCTGACTGGCTGATAGCCCTGATGGAGCTGATGTCATCATGCACATGATGATGTCAGCTCCGACAGTGAGATATTTGAAATAGTTAAAGAAATCAAAAGAAAAAAAATCGGAAATGAAGGGGTACCACTCGGGAATTGTGGCACCCCTTCATTTGGACCCCAAAATTCGGTAAAAACTGAGAAATTCAGTATGGCTGAAAGGTATGCCACCATCACACATTGACCAGGACTGCAATACAACCCATTGTCCATCCCAACAGTGGTACTACAGGGATATGCATCGAATGCACATGCCACAGGCATAGTAGGGTGATGTATTGTCCTGCCTCTCCTATGGGCAGCAACATCACTATCCATTATACTGTGTGGCAATACATATTGTAATAGGAGTATGTGGCCTCAAAATGCTGTACCCTACAGATATACACACATGCACACATACACACACTTGCCAGAACACAGTGGGTATCCCATGCCTATCAACCCATTTGTACAACAGTGTTGTGCTGGTACTGCAAGGCTCAGGTAGCCTTTAGGGAAAGGAGCATAACAGGGTACATGTAATGTCCAGTACAGCAGCCGCCACATCTAACTATGGTAATGGGTGTTGTGGTGGGTGTGAAGGGCCTCATGGTATTCCAACTACAGGTGTGCTAACACACAGACACTGATATCCTCAGTAATGCACACTTACACATTTGTCAGAAATGGGGTGCATCGCTGCAGGTGGTCATAGGTGTGTACCTGACTATTGCCCATGGAGAGATGGGAAGTGTAGGGGATGTGTGTACAGTGGTATCATGCCACCTGCCATGTATCTGCTGGCAATCTATCTACAGACACCACTGTGGTGATGCTCAGGGTGAGAGTGACATGCATCAGCCAATCCTCTGGATGCTTCCTGCAAATGGCTGGTGAGGTGAACCACTTGACATGTATGCAACATGTATTACAAAACATGGTTAGTGTCTGTGTTGGAAACCTGTACCCAAGCATGTTCTGTTGACTGTGGTAGTGTAGTGGAGGTACCCATGGAATGTGGTGCATGCAGGGTGTTGTGTCCTATCTGTGTCAGCTATAACATAGCTGGGTAGACATGTCAGTGTCAATCAAACATAGGTCACCTGTATGCATTCAAGCTGGATACCTGACAGCTGCACATTTGTACAGGGACTGACAGATATAAGCTTGCCAACTAGCTATGCAGTAGGATGAATGTGTCGACAAATAGATGTCCGACACCAATATGTATGCCATTACTACATGTTGGCAGCCCTCATTGACATGTGCTATACAGGCAGTAGTCTACAGTTAATTTCCACATGTCAGATCATTATCCAGTAGAAAATATATACTGTGACACAGCTCACACACCAGGAACATGACAGTGAGGACTCAGAGTACATCTATGCATGCAAAGGGTGCTTGTTGCCAGTACTACAATTAGCAATCTTCTCTTGCTTGGCAAAGCACTGTCAATAGTAGTAATGGCATGATACACTACATGCCAGTGTGATGGCACATAACCTGGGATACTACCCTTGTATGTGGCACATTCAAATGGATAAGAATGTTGTACAGGTCATATATACTCAAGTGTCTCAAACATGACACTCACACACCTTGCTACTGTACTGACAGCACATAGACGTATGTTATGTACATGACATCACATAAACCTATTATAGATGTCATTACCCTGCTATGTTATCAGACTGGGATGTGAGCACAGGTTATCAGGGCTGAGCCATGCTTAGCAAGTGTCAGCATTGCTGCAATATAACATCCAAACAGATTTGCACACTGGTAAGCGAAGCCTTCACGGTGTAAGCGCCTGTATGTTTAACCATACATTAGCACTGCTTAGCTTCACGCAAACCCACACAAACTCACTTAAAGCTGCTCAAAACTGCCTTAACCACTCTGTATCCAACAGCCCTTGTTCGACCCAGCAACAAAATAGACAGCCCTTCCAGGTCTTGAAGCCAGGAGCCTGTACACTATAGTCACAACAGATAATCATTTCATCATGACAGCTGTGAAAACAGATGGTGTATTTCCAATACATATGTCAGTAGACATATTGAATAGTATTGAACAATCAATGTGATTTTTACAATTGTATAGTATGTTAGTGATATTACTGTTGCATCAAATATTTTGTTATATCTAAATACTTAAATTTCAGATACATACAGTGTGATACATCTGGGAAGGTATACACAGCAGTAATATTTACACATGACAAGGATATGGATATATACATATACATATGTAGATATATGTCTACATGTACATACACATATATATTCATATATATGTATTTATACACATCTGTATAGTACATCATATATATGGCCATTTATAGATCTCGCTGTATATATATATATATATATATATATATACATCATATATGTACATATATGTCTATTGATGTCGATATATATGTAGATATGTATAACTATATGTGTGTGTATATATATATATATATATATATATATATATATATATATATATATAATATACAGATATATCTATTTATGTTGATATATATGTAGATATCTATAACTATATGTGCATATATATATATATATATATATATATATATCTGTATATGTGTATACATAAAACACGCTAAACTGTACTGCTGATCTAACCAGCATATCCTATAACTGAAAAGTTCATCTCTACTTGATTCCCAAGTAGACTATTCTCTATCTGTAAAGCCTAGCACTTACTCCTACAGTACTTGCACCTTGATAAAGCACTCTTATTATAGATAGTACCCCACCAGCCTAAAACCCACTTCCCCCGGAGTCCTTTGAAAGTTCTTTATCTACTACTTCTAGTATGTCGAGGGATCAGTTGCTAGTGTTCTCTCCAGCTCAACTGGTGAACCTGGGAATATTGAGGCAATGTTACAATTGCCTCATGTACACAGACAATCCTCTCCTTCTCCCACAAAACACAAATACATGCGAGATGCAACTATACGGCCAAACTGGAGGCTGAGCTCTCTCAACATAGGACTGGCAAGACCAGACAGGAGGAGAAGGTAACCACACACAATACATACCCAGTCACACATGGTACCATCACAACTTCAAATCATACACATACTCACACAAAGACATACTCAGAGGCTCTGATCAAAATTTACCAAAACAGCAGAGGCCACCAAAGCAGACACCCAAACAACTACCACCTCATGACCCAACACATGCAACACATAGACCACACAGTCAGAGTGTCAAACAGTCACAGCCCTTAAGGCCAAACAAAATGCCAGACACACTTGTCATTGGTGATTCCATAGTCAGACACACTGACGTCCCGCTCACCAGACTGAGTAAGGAGAAGGTCACAGTAAGCTGCCTGTCGGGCACTAGAATCCGCCACATAACACAAGCACTCAGGTCTCTCAACAGCAGGTACAAGTACGACTCAGTCATTGTCCACGCTGGTGTCAATGACCTGAGATGTACCTCCTTGGACTACATGAAAAGGGACATCGAGGAGCTCTCTGATTATGTAGCCCAGGCAGGTATGACCCTGACCTTGAGCAGTATCCTACCTTCACCTAGAATGATGCCACAATACAGTGATAAGATGATCAGCTTTAATAATTGGCTTAAATTCTGGTGTCATTCAAAGGGGATCCAATGTCTGTCTGCCTGGGATGACATGCTGGACAAGCCACTGCTTAGCAAGGGGCGGCTTGCACCTGTCACCCTGGGCTTCCGGATATTGGCAAAGGCTCTTGCCACCCCATAGTGCCTTTTTAGGCAAGGCTCAAATTCTAAACCTACCACCCTAGAACACCAAAAAGGAAAAAACTAAGGGTAATGCTGCTCAATGCCAGAAGTCTCAATCTCAAGATGCACGCACTCGAGGCCCTTCTCAATATGGAGAACATCGATGTCTGTGCTGTGACAGAAACCTGGTTCAAGGCTCCTGAGCGCACCCCAGCACTAACAGGTTTCACCTCATATCATGCGTTCCGCCCCAAAATCCGGACAACACCAAGAAAGGAGGGGTGACCATATTCATAAAGGACACCCACACCTCAAGGTTGGTGGCAACGCATGCATCGGAGACCATCCAGGTGCAATTAACCATAGGCAAGACTGCTCTGCAATTTGTAGCATGTTACAGGCCACCCTCTCAAACTCAGGAACCTCACATGGCCTTCCTGAAAACATTGGAGGGGATAAATGTATCTCCAAACACCATCATACTAGGTGACTTCAACTACCCTAATATAGACTGGGAACACTACTCAAGCCCGAACACTCTAACCCAAAGATTCCTGGAGTTCATAAACTCAAATGCCATGGAACAACTAGTCACCATCCCCACAAGAGGTGAAAACATACTTGATCACATCATCACGAACATGGGATCAAAATGTTCAACACCGGAAGTATACCCCTCACTGGTGAGATCAGATCATAAACTAATCTCGCTGGAGGTCCTCATCCCGCCCCCACCTGAAACAAAAAGACCACAGTGAAAAACTTCTCAAAAGCCGATTTCACACTTCTAAAACTAGTGTGGTCTCCTTTAAGGCCCCTGAGCCAGTGGTAAACATTACTCAAACCGCTGAATCACTTACAAATGCCTTCTACCAGCACCTACAGGACTGCATGGATCAGGCAATCCCAAACAAAACTAAGACTCTCTGTACCAAAGGCAAGCGTCCAGTCTGGTGGACCCCAGCCATAAACAAGCTCTACAACAAAGGAGGAAGCTACTACAAGATAGAGCAAAATCCTTGAAAGTTAAGACACCTTTGATCATTATAAGTAAAAAACTTAGAGCTCTCATAAAATCATCAAGGCAAATTTTGAGAGAAAAATCGCCAAGGACTCTAAAGACAATCATAAGGCCTTCTTTAGCTATGTTAGAAACCTAGGAGGAAACTCCCAGATATGCTCAGAATTAGTTCAAAATGATGTGAAAATTACTGAACCTACACACATTGCTAACATACTGGCTGACAGGTTCAGTGCAAACTTCTCCCCCTCCCCAAAGGAGAGATATCTATTCCAGAGGATTGTAGCCCCCAAACATCTCCAACGCCCAGGTGAGAACTGCCCTCACTAAGGCAAAACACACAGCATCCATGGGACTGGATGGTGTCCCCGGCTGTGTGCTTCATGAACTCAACGAGGAATTAAACCCACAGTTAGGACAGCTGTTTAATCTTAGCCTCACCTCCGGATGCACCCAAGGAGTGGCGCCGGGCGACTGTGGTCCCACTTCATAAGGCGGTGCCTCCACAGACCCTGGAAATTACCGCCCCATTAGCTTGACAAGCCTTATCTGCAAAGCCATGGAGAGGATCATAATGGAACTCATAAATAAAGACATAGGGAACTTGCAGACTTTGGATCCAACCCAGTTTGGCTTTGTCAAAGGCAGATCCTGCCTCTTAAACTTGGTTGACTTTTGAGACAGTCACCAAGGCCATTGATGAGGAAAGGCAGTCCATACAGCCTACCTTGACCTGGCAAAGGCCTTCGACACAATACCCCACTCAGGTATCATCGAAAAACTCATCAGCTTGAATGTAAACCCATACATCACAAGATGGGTTGCAAACTGGCTAAGCGACAGAACCCACAGGGTCAGAGTTGCTGGAGCCATGTCAGACTCAAAGCCTGTCACAAGTGGTGTCCCACAGGGCTCAGTCCTGGGTCCACTCTTGTTCGGCATCTACTTTTCTGAAGTACAAGCAAACACAGGAGGGTTATGGCTGACAAAGTTTGCAGATGACTGCAAACTGGGCCATAGTCGAAAACACATCTGACACAGATATCCTCCAGAAGGGCCTCACAGAAATGGATAACTGGTGCCAGAGCCATGGCCTGAAGTTAAACGCCAAAAATGCATAGTCATACCCTTCGGAAAAACAAGGTTACCCCTAGCTACCATATAGATGGCAATCCACTGAGCACAGAAAAAGTCATCAGGGATCTGTGGACCCAAGTTGACAGTAGCCATTCGCTTGACACTCATGTTGCTAAAGTAGTTAGGAAAACCTTCTATATCCCACCTGATCATGAAGGGATTCACATCTAGATCAAGGGAGGTCATCGTCCCCTGTACTCATCACTCATTAGACCTATGATTGAGTACAATGCCCGTTCGAATGTATCTGACCAGACACCTGATGCAGCTTGAAAGGCCCCAAAGTTCCTCACCAAAAGGATAAAGGGTCTCAAAAATATGTCTTATGCTGCCCGACTGAAAGAACTCCAGCTCTATTCAGTCTCATACCGCTTGCTCAGAGGTGACCTGTGCCTGACATATAAGGCCATGTCAAACCCAGATTTGATGAATATGCTTCACCTCAAAAATCTAGATCCCTCAGAACCACAAGGGTGAGACTTAAACCTTGACACGGTTATAAATAGAATGTGCTGGAGGGACAGATTCATCACCCAGAGACTCCTATGCTGTGGAACAAAATCCCGGTACATGTGAGGCAGAGCACCTCGCTGGCCTTGTTCAAGAGGAATCTTGACCAATGGATGGGAGATCGCAGATATACCCCAGGGATTACTTCAGTGTCACTGCTTGACAGAGGCACAGAAAAATGATAGGCATAGTTTTTATTCAAACTAAAGGGGTGGTGAAAGCCACATAACTATGGGCTAGGCTTATAAATGCCCTTGGGCAGATAGCCTAGTATGAACCTATGAACCTATGAACCTATGTGTATATGTATATATATATATATATATATATATATATATATATATATATATATATATGTGTGTGTGTGTGTGTGTGTGTGTGTGTGTGTGTGTGTGTGTGTGTGTGTGTGATTGTCTATGTATATATGTGTATATATTATATATATATGTATATATATATATATATATATATATATATATATATATATATACATATACATATATGTATGTAGATATGTATATGTCCATATCTCTCTCTCTCTCTCTCTCTCTATATATATATATATATATATATATATATATATATATATATATATATATTTATATACATATATGTTTACCATATGTCCAGAACATGGAGTGGAGTCCTACCTCAGCACCAGTAGTCTCATAGTCTCAACATCTTAGTGCAGGTTATGTCATGTATGTATTGCAGGTATATATATCTGCTATTGACATGCATGCCATCGGTTACTGACAGATATCCTAAGGACATCATAGTACAGTACTACTGATAGCACAGTTATGATCCTGTGGACTACAGCAGAGATATGACCAATATATGTGGACAGTGTGGCACTCTTTCGTCAGTCCAGAGGTATACACAGATCCCCTTCATGCAAGACATGTGGACCAAGCCTGACAATGTGGATGTTAACAGCCATGTACATGGGTATATCACATAAATACTGGACTACATATGCCCACACAGTTTATGCATTCATACACTCCTGTCTGTCCTGGCACATAATAACTGGTAGTGCAAAGGTCACATGGCCACATACTTCCCAGTAGTTAGTGACATACATCTGTACAGAATCCCACTGCTTTGTCAGAAATACACAACAGTTATGGTGGTCTGACAGCAGTATGTCTTGCAAATATCTGGACATAACATCACACTGGGTAATTACACTTAGCTGCTAGGCATGTAACAAAGCACTGTGCAAACTACAGGCAGATTGGCACAACACTGGCCTACATGTTGTATGAGGTAATGCACATGTACCTGCAAATATAGCAGGCTCTACAGGCATGTCACAGCACAGAGTAACAGACACCTGTGTGAAAGTGCGTACCCACAACCAATGTGAACACAGCCACAGCCACATATGGTACACAAGCTTAATATTACACTATATGGACTGTCTGATCAACACTATCCTCATATGTGCCACTCACACACTAACCCTACATATACTGGGTCACAACACAGTGTGGTCCAATGCCTGTCTGTAGTATGGGACAAATGTGTGTTTGGCCCTACAAACATGTGAGCTGATAGGGTACCATACACCGGAGCAGCATGCAATATCAGATAGAACAGGACCAAGAACAATGACATCTACCACAGTCTGTACACAGGCCAAGGTACTTATTTGCAATGCACATACTGTCGACAATCACCATAAGTACATAGACCCCACTACTGTACACACAACCACAGTATGCCCAGGTTATGTCCTCAGAAATAACACCTACTGTACATAACATGTCTAGCAGTCTGATATCTGACTGGCTTATCAGATATGATGTCAATAAATAATGGTGTACAGAAATATGCACCTCTTACTGCATGACATATGTACAAAGGTTGACAGACTTGTGGCTGGAGCCACAAACACTGGGCCAATATCGGCATGTTGCTATGATACCCTCATACATTTACTGTTGTAACAGGGTATGTTGTGACATATGTCCTATGAGGGATATGAAGTCAGTAACTGTCATGGCTTTCACCATGTACTGCCTGCAATCCTCAGACTATGCTTCTGCAGTTCTAAGATAGGTGATCTGTGAGTAACACAAGAAACATAAGACTCCAAACACTGCCCAGTATGCAAATAACCCTACAGGTGGGAGTTTCTTCAAAGACAAAACACTGTCATGACAGGTATTAAATCATGTAGACCAGCCATATCCACACTAACCCTGTTAAACCAACATTACTCCAAATGCAGAAGAGCAACTTTTACATTCTGTAGTCATAACTGGAACCCCCCCCCCCGTTTGTTGGCCTGTCTCCACAGTGTATGTTGTTAGAGGTATATCCCAATACCATCTGTGATTCTGTTTGCCAAACATTGACATGAGGTCCTGCTCACAGTGAATGAAAAGACCCAACACCCACATGATGTTCTTAAGTATAGGAGTGTGTTTCCATGCAATTGGCTATGGGAATGTTACCACAGCTGTTCCACATGCAATCAGCTAATGGGGGACTACAATTCATGCAGAGGCCATCAGCTGATCATGAGCACCTGTATATATATATATATATATCCACCACTAAGTAAAGTACTCACTAGTAAGCCAGTCCACAGTAAAGAGAAAAAACAAGCAGTACACCAAGGCAGAAGAAGGTAAAAACTCCAAACCACAGTATTCACTTCAAGGTTTATTTGAGGAGGATCCCAAAAGTTAGCGCTTTCACGTTGATCCACAACGCTTCATCAGACTTCAATAAAAACTTGCCATCACTCCATATTTAAATAATGCTTACAATTAAGCAATCAAATAATGTTCCAATCAAGCATTTAAAGACATACAAACAATTATATGCAATAATGCATTTCTAAAAGACTTATTATATATATTTTTATTTTATTCTATATACATGATCAGCAACATCCATAGGTTATGCAACATCTACATAAAAATAACCCATGACTAGCATAAAGATCTACTGCTATTATACATGCGCTACATTCACATAGATTTAATATTTTAGAATGTGTTGTATGAGTTATACATATACATACAGATTTTTTAAGCCCCTAGTTTTTTGTTTTTTGCTTTTTGTACATATATATTTTCTCGTATACTTTTATACACATACATGGCTTTTAGGGTTTTATGCTAGTCATGGGTTATTTTTATGTAGATGTTGCATAACCTATGGATGTTGCTAATCATGTATATAGAATAAAAATAAAAATATATATAATAAGTCTTTTAGAAATGCATTATTGCATATAATTGTTTGTATGTCTTTAAATGCTTGATAGGAACATTATTTGATTGCTTAATTGTAAGCATTATTTAAATATGGAGTGATGGCAAGTTTTTATTGAAGTCTGATGAAGCGTTGTGGATCAACGTGAAAGCGCTAACTTTTGGGATCCTCCTCGAATAAACCTTGAAGTGAATACTGTGGTTTGGAGTTTTTACCTTCTTCTGCCTTGGTGTACTGCTTGTTTTTTCTCTTTACTGATCATGAGCATCACTTACAAATCACAGGTGTACTTCTCCACATTCACCAGAGAGGGAGTGAGAGAAGCAGGTAGAGACAAAGTAAGACAGGGAGGGGGTGGGAGAGTAAAACCTAAGCATGTTTGTGTCACACACTTACCAGTATGGGGTTTCAAACCCCTGCCTGACTATGTATTGCTATCACATATCTATGCAGTTATTGTATGCACCACAGAGCTTACAGGCTGGAGAGCTGTCCAACATTATATCTGATGGTGAGTTACATCTGCAGCAGTGATAAAGGATGGATAAGGTAGGTGTGGTACATGTGCCTGTCTACATGAACAGGTGTCAACATTGACACAGCCACACTCTGTCTGGGACTCACACACATTACCACAGTTGGCAGGGTCAGGATTAGACTTCCTAACTAGCTAGTTTGCCACAATACAGTAATACACAGGTATCACATGCACCACAGGTGTTATCAGAATGATATATGGGCAAAGGGTATGTGAAGGTGTCTGACATCAGAAGGCATGCTTCAGTAGGCCAGTAGGAGGTGTAGTGAGTGTGAATGGCATCCAAATCATTATACTCCACACGCACACAGACACAGGTTGCCAGTACTGACATGCATGGGTGCATTGATTCACAGGTGTGTAGTGGATGACTGTGCCAGAAGGCTGTACAAGGCTAGGTAAAGGGTATACCTTGGCATCAGGCCACATGAAAATGATCTGCAGTGTGGCTCAGGGTTGTAGTGTCTGGATTGGCCCACACAGTTGGGTATTGTATTCACCATCCAGTCATCTGGGTTACTATTGTGGGTGGCCAGTGCTGTGCAATGCTTGCCGTGTATGTGTTCTATAGTCCTTGACATGGGCGGTATCTGGGATGTGCACACATCCCACATGCATGTTCTGTGACATGTGGAAATGTACTTGGGGTGACTGGGGCATGTTGTGTACACAGATTATTATCATCAGATGTGCCATTCCTGGTCTCATGTGGTGGGAACTGGCAATGGATACCAGGTTGACCCTGCCCCTACACTGACAGCATGATACAGGTATTCCCTGGTGTCTGTGGCATCTGTCCATACAGGATATATATAAGGCATGGTATGTCCTTTGTGGGTTACATTTGCTGGCACTACAGTTGTTGCAGGCGTCCAGTGGGGAACATAGTGAAGGAGCACTGTATGCAATTATGTGCCTATTGTAGTGATGGGACAGGGTGCCATGCCCTCTGTAGTCTGCTGCAACCTCACCATGGTTACTATCTGTGGGCAATATGCAGTGAACAACCAACATAGTGGCTGTTGCCTATTCGAGTGTGTTTGTGTATGAGACATGGGTTGAGAGTGTTCTCTGGGTAATATAAGGGTTGCCTAAATTGTTCAGCAGGCCTTGATGTCACATGTAAGGGTATGGATTGCCAACTCCAGCCTCTCTGCTGTTTGACATCTGTTATCCTTATAAGGTGGACATTGTGACATATAATAGGCCTACCATATAAGAAATTTGCAAAACCCACTCCACAATGAGTCCAGTTGTCACACACTCACAGCCACCTCCACACAGGATATGAATGACAAACACACACACACACACACACACACACACACACACACACACACACACACACACACACACACACACACACACACACACACACACACACACACACACACCAAGTCTCACAGTTGCCATGTCTGAGATTGGAACTCCTAACTAATGAGTTTATCACACTACAGCATTACTCAGTAATAGGACGCACCCCAGAGATTACTGGGTTACTCCTTCCCCAAAGATGTATTTCACAGTGAATGACATCAGCAGGCTTGTCAAAGAAGGACAATGGAGGCTGTAGTGACTGTGAATGGCCTCAAAAGCATTACTCCCTACACAGGCATACAAACACCCACTCTTGCCATGTCTGGGAATAGAACTCCTACCTAAATAGTTTATCACACTACAGCATTATGCAGTTATAGGACATGCTATGGAGATTACGAGAGCACTCTTTCCCCAATGGTGAATGTCATCAACAGGCTTGCCAAAGAAGGGCAATGGAGGCTGTACTGACTGTGAATGGCCACAAAAGGCATTGTTCCCTACACAGACAAACAAACACACACACAAACATCCACACTTGCCATGTCCGGGAATAGAACTCCTACCTAACTAGTTTATCATACTAGAGCATTACGCAGTTATAGGACGTGCCATGGAGATTACTGGGCTACTCCTCCTCCAAAGGTGTATTTCAAACTGAATGACATCAGCAGACTTGCCAAAGAAGGGCAATGGAGGCTGTAGTGACTGTGAATGGCCTCAAAAGCATTGCTCCCTACACAGACAAACAAACTCATCCATCCACACTTGCCATGTCTGGCAATAGAACTCTTACCTAACTAGTTTATCATACTACAGCATTATGCAATTATAGGACACGCCACGAAGATTATTAGGCTACGTCTTCCCCAAAGGTGTCATTCAAAGTGAATGACATCAGCAGGTTTGCCAAAAAAGGGCAATGGAGGCTGTAGTGACTGTGAATGGCCTCAAAAGCATTGCTCCCTACACAGACAAACATCCACACTTGCAATGTCTGGAAATTGAACTTTTATCTAACTAGTACATCACACTACAGCATTACACACTTACAGGACATGCCACAGAGATTTCTGGGCTAGTCCTTCCCCAAAGGTGTATTTCAAAGTGAATGACATCATCAGGCATGCCAAAGTAGGGCATTTGAAATAGTAGTGAGTGTGACTGGCCTAAAAAGCATCAATCCCTACACAGACAAACACACAGTTGCCAAGTCTGGGATTAGAACTCCTACCTACCTAGTATATCACAATACAGCATTACCCAGTCATAAGATGCACCACAGAGATTAGTGGGTTACTCTTTCCCCAAAGGTGTATTTCAAAGTGAATGACATCAGCAAGTATGCCACAGTAGGGCATTTGAAATAGTAGTGAGTGTGACTGGCCTAAAAAACATTGATCCCTACACAGACAAACACACACACAGTTGTCACATTCAGGATTAGAACTCCTACCTAACTAGTACATCACACTACACAGTTATAGGACACACCACAGAGATTACGGTGCTACAACTTCCCCAAAGGTGTATTTCAATGTGAAGACATCAGCAGGCATGCCTTAGTAGGGCAATGGGGAGTGCAGTGTGTGTGCATGGGCCATAACCCATTCGTCTAGAGGCAGACACATAACACTCAGGCACACACAGGTTTATATTCCACAGTTATGTGTATACAACTGCTAGATGACTACTGACTTGTACAGTCATGTTACACAGTTGGCACAAGCACCACAGACACTATAGTGCTGAGGGATATCAGAGGCAAATGTCTACAGTGATTGACATTTGCACATCATGTGGTTTTAGCCAACTGGATGTGTGCTGGGTGGGACAGGCCTCATGATGGAAGGATCTTTGTCACTGTCACTCTATTCCACACATCCATGTATGTGTATCTTTGGCCTATTAGAGTGTGTTGCCCTTGGATATATGTGTGTATTCCTATCCAATGTGTGTGCAAAGCATGACTGGTGTGTACTGAGGAGTGTACTCGCTAACACTTGCGACTGTCAGATATGTATGGTCCACTGTTTTTGCCAGACATGGGCTTCATTTCTGTATGTGTGTGAGCATGCCCAGTATGACCTTTCAGTATTTTGTTGTCTGACATGGCCTTTATTTCTGTAAGTGTGGGAGCATGCCTGTATGACCTTCTGTATTGAATGTGTAAATTCATTCCAGGTAGATTGTACTACACTGCGGACTTTTGTGTTCCACACCAACAGCTAGCAAACTGTTTCTGCAGGATATCTGTAGATCAGTTGACAATATGGGGTCAAAATTGGCAAAGGATAGTGGGTTACTGTAGGTAATTGTGTCTGTGCTGCTTCTGCTACATGGTCCTGGTGTTAGCAGAGATATTCAGACATATGTACTGTTATACACTGTGATGTTTTATGTCATCAAGTAGTGTCAGGTATACATATTTGCTTGCAGTGATGTCCTGAGGAACACAGGGTGAATGTAGCTGTGTCCAGTGTTGTGGTCAGCAGCCTACATATTCTTGAGCAATCATGCCATTCTGGAGAGGAAGCTGCAGACACTTGCTGCTGGGTCTGTGTAAATGGTTCAGGACCTTAGTACAGTGGTAGCAGAGGATCCCATGTTTGTACATCCATCGACATGACAGTATGGCCCTATCCTGCTGTCGCCATACCTCAGAGATGTACAGATTCACACAGGTTACCCAGAGGCAGGGGTCATAATTCTGGACATTACCCCTTCACATTGTGGTTTACGAGCAGGTTTGTATCCACTTATTCTTGTGTTTGCAGACAGGGATAGTATGTGAGCATGGCTGAGGTTCGGACTTCACACACTCCATGCTGCTCATGCTCCCACCCCCCTCTATTATCCTTTTCCATACATTATGAAAACATTATCTGATATGTTCCCTATAGTTATCACTTCATCCCAGCAGTAATTTGGTGTTGGTCCACAGTTCATGCAGTAGGACATGGTGGACATGTTACTGTGATTTGTCCACATGGCCTTGCATTTGGGTTCTATGGACTGTGTTATGTAGTTATTTGGGAGTCCATGACATAACATACATTGGTGGTATGTGTGAGACACAGGCCTTTGGCAGAGGACTGTAGGCCCTTTGGTAGTGATGCAGGCCAGCTGTAGCAGGCCATTGCATTCTGTCACTCCTACAGTCCCAGACTGCAATAAATTATATTCCCCTGGGTTGACAGGGTAGGTGTGCAAGGTGTTCATGCCAATACTTTCTGTCAGTATTGATCCAGTGGTGTGGATGCTGGCAGGGTACTGCTTACAGCTAGGGACACACCTGCATGGGACACCTGCTCTGCATGCTGCATTCTTTCGCTATTGCCATAAACAGGTGGGGGTCATATTTTACTCATTCCCAACAGCAGGGATGAGACCAGAGAGGTACCTGTGGGTGGTGGGGTGAGCTGGG
Source organism: Protopterus annectens (assembly GCF_019279795.1). Classification (NCBI taxonomy): domain Eukaryota; kingdom Metazoa; phylum Chordata; order Ceratodontiformes; family Protopteridae; genus Protopterus; species Protopterus annectens. The sequence continues at coordinate 1,090,898,384 of NC_056747.1, read as the reverse complement.
TGCATGTGTGCTATGGACACTACTTGCATCTGACTCACAGATATGCATGGGACATTCCACCTATGCTGGCTTGTGCAGGGACATTGTCTTTTACTCAATACATCATTTCTATGACCTTTGTGGTCTGCCAGTGTTTGGCCAGATGACATCGGTATTCCCTACTACAAGCCCAAATAACATGCTGCAAACCTATATGTAAAATTCAAAGGGTGTGTCCATTTGACAGTTACATATTATACACTATCTGTCTGGCGTACTTCCCCCTGTGTACTGCTTGTATATCTGAGCTGACATTCATGCCATGTCCATCTTTCAGATGGTGACACATATTACTTCCAAACATTTACAATGGCTTACTGCTGGAATGTGTTTTGCTGGGAAGCATTGTGTTTGACACTGCAGTTGTGAGAACTTGGCCCTGTCATCGTCAGTACTGGGCAATGGCCACCAGGACAAACCTCACCATACATACATACTGACCACTCTCACCCAATATACAACACACACCAACCTAATACACACAGACCTTCATATTGCACACATGCTGCAATCTATTCTGCTACCTTGGCCAGCTCAGGTAATCTGTGATCCACTGTTATTATACCTACACATACATGTTACTACATTTCTAAATAGGATTGGGGGGCACACCTGACTGTTACTACATTTCTACATAGGACTGGGGGGGCACACCTGATTGTTACTACATTTCTACATAGGATTGGGGGCACACCTGACTGTTACTACATTTCTACATAGGATTGTGGTGGGGGGCACACCTGACTGTTACTAAATTTCTACATAGGATTGGGGGGCACACCTGACTGTTACTACATTTCTACATAGGATTGTGGGGGCACACCTGACTGTTACTACATGTCTACATAGGATTGGGGGCACACCTGACTGTTACTACATTTCTACATAGGATTGGAGGCACACCTGACTGTTACTATAGTTCTACATAGGATTGTGGGGACTGACTGTTAACTATAGTTTTACATAGGATTGGGGGCACACCTGACTGTTACTACATTTCTACATAGGAATTGGGGTGGGGGACACCTGACTCTTACTACATGTCTACATAGGATTGGGGGGGGTGGCACACCTGACTGTTGCAACATTTCTACATAGGACTGGGGGGCACACTTAACTGTTACTACATTTCTACATAGGATTGGGGGGGCACACCTGACTGTTACTACATTTCTACATAGGATTGGGGGGCACACATGACTGTTACTTTATTTCTACATAGGATTGGGGAGGCACACCGGACACTTATACACATTTTCTATGACTGTACTGGTATTTCAGGTACTCCATTTCATTCTGTATTCTAACCTATCATGGTGACTAGAGGCATATCAGTGTACTACAGGTCTTAGGTTTGATTGACCTACATTTCAGTTTCTGACTTCTTACCCTTCAGAACTAACATCCCACTGCCTGACCTGTTGCAGTCTGTCTGTGTAGGTCTGGGGGGATGTTCTCCATAGCCATCAATCAGAGGCCTTAGCACAACCTTTGTTTGTGTTTGTCTACACCTGTCCTGCTGGCTGAGACTGTTGTTGGGTATGTGAGCCTCCCTGACTGGCATGTGTGTGCCCAGCACATTTCCTGCAGTACGTTTTGTCACCTTGTCTAGTACTGGCTACTATGGTGACACCAGTATTGGTTACAGATCTCATGCTGCCACTTTAGGTGTCTACTATTTGTTGGCATTCCATTAAGCCAGCCAATTCCCTTGCATGCTCACATCCATACCATTGATACAAGTAACAACACATTCTACTCCATTCAGCAATTGGTAGGAAGAGTGACTTACCTTGTGACTGTGCCAGTATTGAGGATGGTGCTGGAGGGCTGACTATGTCGGATGCACATAGTACACTCCCTATACATGGTTAAGCACAGGTAGTGTCATGTTTGGCATCCTTTTTACTGTACGTGTGAGTCAGAGAGAGGTGTCATTCCCTGGATCCCTACCATGTCAGTGTATGTGCTATGCATTGCCTCTTTGTCAAGGCCTGGGCATACTGGGCATGCCTCCTTCTGCCTACTGGGGAAGGCTCAGGTTGTTCCTCCTCTGAGTCACTCTGTGCCTGTACAGGCCTTGGCAATTGCAGGGGGCTGTGTGGCCTTGCCCCGTGCTGTTTCCGCAGGATCATATTGTGTAGCATGGCACATACGATGACAATTTGGGTACATGTAGCTGGTGAGTACTGTAAGGCTCCACCAGATGTGTCCAGGCATTGGAACCATGACTTGAGCATCCCAAACACATGCTCTATTATGATTCTGGTCTGTGCATGTGCCTCATTATGGAGTTCTTGTTCAGGTGTGTGTACATTTCTGATGGGTGTCATCAGCCACAGCTCCGGTGCGTAACCAGCATTCCCCACTAGCTGACTGTAAGGGATGTCCCCAATGGCAAATCTCTGGCACAGCTGCATCAAATGCCAGATGTGGGAGTCATGATAGATTCCAGGGCAGCCATCACACACATTCATTATAATGCCCTGGGCATCGCACATAACCTGGTAGTTGATGGAGGGGAAGCCCTTGCGGTTGATATAGACCCTACCCCGCTAACCGGGTGGTGCTTTGATGCATATGTGTGTGCAGTCTATAGCATCCACTACCTCAAGGGATTCTGCTAGTTGGTGGAAGAGACGCATATTGCTGACCAACGCCTCACAGTTTTTGAGAAAATATACATGCTCACCAGCATGTGCTGACATGGCATCCAGGAAATGGTGGAGTACCCTGGATGCTGATGCCTGTGAGATCCCCATGATATCCCCAGTTGGCCTTTGGAAAGTAGTTGTGGCTAGTATTTTTAAGCCAACACATACCTTGGTATCCACAGGGATGGGTTGCCTCTGTTGGTTCTGTGTGTGAGGCATGGTCGGCATAGCTCAACAATTTGCTGTAGGAGGTCCCTGTCCACCCTATAGCACTCCACTATCTCCAGCTCATGTAGCCCCTGGTAGGTTACCCTGGGTCTGTACACTCTTCTCCTTCTCCTCAATGTGGGTTGGTCAACAGCATTCTCATCTTCACCACCCTCAGCCTCTTTCACATGTTGATGTATGATAGCTGCTGCAGCCACTATCATTTTGTTGCTTTTGTTTGGTAAAACCACCCTGCTTGTGTACACCAGTGGTGTAGAGTATGTGGGAAAAAAACAGAAGGTAAGGTGTTTGCATAGTTTATAGTGGTGTGCTTGGCTAGTTTGCTGCCTGTATAATTGCCTGATTCTGATACATTTCACCTGCCAGCTATGCAAGTTCTCCTTGATTACCTTCCTACTGCTGTTTTCCCTTCCCATTGCCTTCCTGATTAAGCCCAGGGGTGCACCACGCAAACACAGTGCTCAGATGTGCATAGAGTTGCTATTTCATGGTTTCATTTTTTTTTTCTTTAAAACCCGGTGCGTGCCACGCACACCAGCTTAGGCAATATAAAGAGTGCTAGGCAGCCTCAAATACACCTCCTTGCTTAGCTCTGCTAAGCTAAGGGCAAACCCGAGCCACAGGGCTCTAATAAGCTTGCAGTATGCCTGACACCCCCCCCCATGATGTCAGCTAACTCTTAGCTTGCACCATGCTATTCCTCCACTTACACGGTTGGGTGCTTGCTAGCATTGAGGTGAAATCTGGGATTCAGTATCATTCCCCTCATTTGCATAGGATTGCCTGCTAATGCATAGTTACAAGTCCCACACTGAGCCTTCCCCGTTAGCAACCACTATTCACTGGCCAGGTTGTCTTCTGCCTGCCATTAAGTATAATGGCAAATTAGTGATTTTGGATACAATGCTTATTTGAGTTTTTTTTTATTTTCATCCTGATCCCATTTGCGTGCTGCTGCCCTACGCTTAAACAGCTGAAATCGGCTAAAAAATAAAAGTTACTTTTCTTATTTTGGCAACTGTTTTCTATGCCAATAGCCATATATTTGGCCATTGGAATGCTTTACACGTGCTATACACCCTTTATTTGGAGCTGTCATGGCTTCATTTTGTAGTTTGCAGATGTACTCGGTTACTGAGTACGTTTCTGCACACTACACTAGTCCTACACAGCCAGCTGACAGCTTTCTGGATCACAAATTCACCTCATTTGCATATATTTTACCTGCAAATGGCGTAATTTGCATACTGGAGCTGTGTCCTTGCAGGAATAGTGCAGGAGTACTTGTGCACATCTCTGGAGCTTATTCCTGGATCGCACGGCGGCCATATTGCCTCCAGCAGCTTCTGCACTATTTCGGCACGCCATCCAGAGCTTGCTGAATCCAGGGGCTGGTCTTATTTTTGGGGAAATGTGGTAATATATATATCTCTATATATATATATATATATATATATATATATATATATATATATATCTCGAGAGATAGATGCATATAAATCTCAATCTCTCTCTCTCTTTATATATATATATATATATATATATATATATATATATATATATATATATATATATATATATATATATCAATAGATAAATATCTATTTGCATCTGTATGTTTTTGTGTGCATGCATGCTGGTGTGTGCTGCATTTCCCCTTGTCTTTATAGCCTCAGCCATGGTTGAAAAGAGTCAGTGAAAGGCCAGTTCACATCCACAATTTATAAGCAAACAAACAAATAAATAAATAAAAAAACACAAAATCATAAATAAAGAGAAATGTACATGAAACATAGCAATTCAGCTTGTTTTGGTAGCCTGAGTGTGTTTCCCTCTCCATAAAAGAGATGCCAAAACATCTTTAATATAAGTAGTTTTAGTGTTTTGGATTAAGTTCCAGATAAGGAGGAATCTAATTTCAGTCTGCATGGGAGTCATGTAGTTCTTTCAATATGCTTTTGAACATTTTCTTTGTCTATTTCAGATTTCCTTGTAGTCAGCTTAATTTCATCAGCTACGGTGGTTTATTTTTTTTTTTAGTTTTAGTTAATCTTTAGAGAATGTGAAGTACAACTCTATGTGAGTTTGCATGTATTTTCAGCTGACAGTGGGACTGTCAGCGCTCATTGTAAATTGCTTTTTATTAATGTTGCATTGCTAGTGTTTCACTTTTCAATATCAATAAAACATTACAGTACATACTAACTACTTTATGGAAGGCAACCAATGTAGCAAAATGCCAATAACAAGGCAGAGTTTCAAAAGAAAAGATGACCATCTAGAGATAGAAACCAAAAGCAGTAGAAACAATCGCCGCTGACCCCTGTCTGCAGGACAGACCTTTCACTTCACAGTTATGATATCAAGAGTTGTCATCACTTGTTTCCTGGCCTGTCTTGGGCATTGCAAAGAGGAGCTTTCCTTGCCTTTCATAGATCAATGACATTTAACACATCAAAGCAGTGGATTATGGAGGTATTGCCAAGGGGGACTCTATAGAGCTTGTTCAAAAATCATTTCCAGGCCCCAGTTTTTTTTTTTTTTTTTACTGCAAGGTATTAAATTCTCTTAGCCATGTAAGCGCTTCAAAAACTTATACTTATCAAGTGAGTAAAACAACTTTCTGAAGCACAAAAAGGAGAGGGATTTATTTATGTTTTCTTTTTCATAGTTGCAAATAAAGAAAAACAATGAAACTAATTTCACATTTGTCAAAGCTGAGTAGATTTATGAAGACAGAAAGGATCAGGAAGCTGATTCTGCAGTTCCTCTTACCTCTCCTGCAACAGCATGCTTTTGCAATGACCTTGAGCATTCACATTGTCTGTCTTCATGTCCCAGACTTGGATTCCAATAGCAATTTTCTGACGTTCAGGATAGGCAAGTTTCACTTTCAAACTTTTTTTGTCTTACTCCTTGACCTTGCCACTACACCCAGAGTATTTACTAAATGTCTAGCCCCCACATTTCGTTTGTATTTATTCTTACCTGCTGGACAGTCTTTTTAAGGAGTTCCAAAAAATGATAGAGTCTACAATGCAAGAAATAATTATATTTCCAAAATCTAGATATACTACTCAACATTCAAAGGTTGACCTTGTTTCCTCACAAAAAGAGGCTTCTGTGAGCAGTCTTGGATACAAAAAATATATTATAGCTCTCCCTCAGAGCAGGATTCAAATGATATTTTTCTTTGGTTATACCACTTAACAACCAACAAATTCTAAAAATTCAAGAGTGCATGTCTTCCTTCTTCTTAATGGTTCCTTTGGTAAGATCACACATGAGATAAATCCAGTGTTGTGTGGGTGACTTGTGAAATCAGAAAAAATAGCATATAGGGTTCAACTTTCCAGCTTTAATATCATTGATCAAGGAATGCCATTGTAGTGCATGGATTGCTCTGATTACACTCCAAAATCAGAAAAAAAGATAAACTTGTGTAACAGTGCTTTCAAATGTGTGTATGTTACATACCCCGTAAGCACTGTTATGGTCGAGGATAAGGGAAGAGATGTTCCTTCACTCTCAAAAGACACTGGCCTGAACATCTTTCTTTCTATGTCCATGTAAGTTTACAGATGTCAGTCTGTAAGTAACTTATTTAAATTAGGTCAGTATTTAAAACTTGTCCCTGATTTTTTTTTCTTACTCGCTGTCTATACAACAGCACTTGCTAAGTACTTTATTGGCGTTCAAAGCTGGTAAAACACTACAGCATTTTTTTGAAACAGGTAGTACATGGAGTAGATAAAACTCTTGGCACTACAAAGAGTTATGCTTGGACTCTACTAATCATAACCTGTTATTATGTGTTTTCATCATGGGTGTCAAGATTTGCTTAATATAGTTTTGCAAACAGTTTACATTCCAAGGCTTCAAAACAAACAGATGGCGCAGTGGTGTTGTTGCATCACAGCAAGAGATTTTCTGGCCTATTCTTGGCTGGAGTGCCTTCTGTGTGGAGTCTGCATATCCTCCCTGCATTCATGTAGGTTTCCTCTGGGTGCTCTGGTTTCCTCCCATGTTTCAAAGATATACGTCTGGAGCATTTCTCCTTGGGTCTCTGCTGAAAATTGGTTTCATTCCAAGTCTGACTTTCCCGCCAAACAAATGTTAAATAAATAGTGGATACTCTAACTATAAATATGAAAATCTCCCAAGATTTGGCTCTGCACAGGACTTTACAATGAGACATAGTATTGAACTACAGATATATCTGTTTGCCTCATATCTGAGCATACAGTTTCTAGTGTTTTGTATTTTAGCTTGCTTCACCCCATAGTTCTGAAAAAAGCAGCATTTTACTTCCATGAAAACAGAGACTTCTATATGTTTTCTTGCATTATTTTCTAATAGCAAAGGTAGTTCTACAGGTAATAAGAAAATTTAAGATTAACTTTCTAATCTAGCCAAGACAAGCATGGGTGACTCTACTAACTTGACCATCAATAATAGAGCCCTTGAGGCTGCCTCTCCTAAGCAATCTGCTCTCTATCAGCAAAGAGGGAAGGTTCTCCATTCCACACTCAGAGTTCTCCTCCTAACACAATAGAAGGTATCTAGTTAATTCCTGAAAGTATTTTATTCTTTGATGATATTTTGCTTAGTATAAAAGAAGCTAAGAGACACAATACTAAAAAATCTTGCCTTTCTAATTGAGTAAATTTTTCCATCCATTGGTGTAGATAATATCTCACCTCCTCATGTATTGGCGCACCTAGCATCAGTGTTCTATACTCATCAGTTCAGATAACACCTTTTAGCCATATTAGCCAGCTTAAACATGGTGATTCCTTTAGCTACCAGCACATTTGTTAAGCAATACCTAAAGGATGTTTTATATTTAAGACCTTCTAGATATCAAATTGGTCCATCTTATTAAATACATTTAGTTTTACTTAGGCTCAGTTTAACTCTGCTGGTACCCATATTCTCTAGTGATGTGAAACTTTTATTTTGGAAGACTTCTCCAATGACTTTTTTTTAGAATAATTTCTTACTTTAACACCATAATATTTAAGGAGCCTTCAACAGTTTTCCACAAATAAAGGGCATCTTTATAAACAGATTCATCCTTTGAGCCAAAGATGGTGTCTGAATCAATCCATTTCTGGTTAGAAAGGATCATGGCTGTTGGCGGAGAGTTTTTATACAAAAAAGAGGAAGCAGATGGTGGATAATTAGATCTGAAGAAGGATCAGTATTTGGATCTGAAAGCGCTTATCTTTGAGAAGTTGATCCACCTTGGTTCTACAAGTTGAATAGACTTTATCTCTTTGGCTGAAACAACTTTTATTTTTTATTCATGTTCAATAAATATTTTAGAATTTTATTGAGAACATTTTTTATTTGGTGAAAAAGGAAGTGGATGCCCTAGCTTGCTGTTGGTGTTTTGGATTTAAATATATATATATATATATATATATATATATATATATATATATATATATATATATATATATATATATATATATATATATATATATATAGGTTCATAGATTCATAGATAGATAGTAGGCTATCTGCCCTAGGGCATTTATAAGCCTAGCCAGAGTGTATTTGGCTTCCGCCTCCCTATTAGATTAGCCTACTGTGCCTCTGTAAAGTAGGTCACAGAAGGTACCCTTTTAAGATTAGTTTACTGTGCCTCTGTCTAGCAGGGACAAAGAAGAAATCCCAGGGGTGAATTTGCGATTTCCCATCCACGTCAGATTTCGCTTGAAGAGGGTCAGCGAGGGGCTATGTCTAACATGAATTGGGATTGTATTCCAGAGTGGGGGGAGCCTCTGGGAAATTAATCTGTCCCTCCAGCATGTCCTATTTATTTTTGTGCTGAGGTTTAGGTCCCTGGAGCATGTAGCTCTAAGGGACTTGGATTTTTTGAGGTGGAGCATGTCCATTAATTCTGGGTTTGACATGGCTTTGTACATCAGGCATAGATCACCTCTGAGTAGGCAGTAAGCAACTGAGTAGAGCTGGAGTTTCTTTAGTCGAGCTGCATAGGACAACTGTTTGTAGCCCATGATCCTCTTGGTGAGGTACTTTTGGGGTCTCTCCAGTTGCTGCAGGTGTCGGGTAAGGTACATCCCAAAAGGGGCATTGTATTCAATTATGGGCCTGATGAGTGATGAGTAGAGGGGCACAATGACCTCTCTTGATCTAGATGCGAACCCTTTCATGATAAGGTGGGCTATATAGAAGGTCTTTCAAACCACTTTGGCAACGTGATTATCAAAGGAGAGATTACTATCTATGTTGGTCCCCAAATCTCTAATTACTTCTTCCATACTTAATGGATTACCACCTATGTGGTAATTTGTGGGCACCTTGTTTTTCCCAAAGGGATGACTATGCACTTTTAGCATTTAGCTTGAGGCCGTGGCTCTGGCACCAAGCATCCATCTCTGTGAGACCCTTTTGGAGGATGCTTGTGTCAGCTGGAGATTCGATTATGGCCCCAGTTTGCAGTCATCTGTGAACTTTGTCAGCCATAATCCCCGTGTTAGCCTGAACCTCAGAAGTATATACCAAACAAGAGAGGTCCCAGAACTGAGCCCTGTGGGATGCCACTTGTAACTGGTTTGGATTCGGACATGGCACCTGTGATTCTGACCATGTGGGTTCTATCTCTGAGCCAGTTTGCAACCCATCTTGTGATATAGGGGTTGATATTTAAGCTGGTAAGCTTATTTATGATGCCCAAGTGGGGTATTGTGTCAAAGGCTTTTGCGAGGTCCAGGTAGGCTGTGTGGACTACCTTACCCTCATCTATGGCTTTGGTAACTGTTTCAAAGAAATCAACTAGGTTTAAGAGGCAAGATCTGCCCTTAACAAAGCCGAATTGGGAAGGGTCCAGTGTCTGGAGGCTCCCAATGTCTTTGTTTATGAGTTCCATGATAATAAGCTCCATTGCTTTACAGACCAGACTAGTCAGGCTTATGGGGCGATAGTTTCCAGGGTCCGTTGTGGCACCACCTTTGTGGAGTGGGACCACTGTAGCTGTACGCCATTCTTTGGGTACATATCCTGTAGTAAGGCTAAGTTTGAACAGTGACTTAATGTGAGGGTTCAGTTCTTCTTGGAGCTCATGTAAGACACAGCCTGGGACACCATCTGGTCCCATAGATCCTGTGTTTTTTGCTTTGGAGAGGGCAGCTTTCACCTGTGCATCTGTGATATCAGGGAGGTTACATTCAGTTGGGATAGGTATTTGCTCCTTTGGGGGGGAAGGGGGGAGAAGTTTGCACTGAATCTGTTTGCCAGGATGTTGGCTATGTCTGTAGGTTCGGTATATTTTGTACCGTTATGCAACAGTTCAGAGCATATCTGGGAGTTTCCGCCCATGTTCCTGACATAACTAAAGAAGGCCTTGTGATTATCTTTAGTGTCTAGGGCAATTTTTCTTTCAAAGCTGGCCTTTGATGATTTTATGAGGGATCAAAGTTTTTTGCTAATACTGATCAGAGATGCCTTCCCTTTTTGGGATTTTGCTCTGTCATGTAGTAGCTTCCTCCTTCTGTTGTATAGCTTATTTATGGCCGGGGTCCACCAGACCGGTCTCCTGTTTTTGGAGGAGTGAGTCTTGGTTTTATTTGGGATAGCACAATCCATTCATTCCTGCAGGTGCTCATAGAGTGCATTTGTAAAGGATTCTGCGGATTGAGCTGTATTATCCTCTGGCCAAGGGGCTTTGAAGGATTCCACCTCAGTCTTGAGAAGTGCAAAGTTGGCTTTTGAGAAATTCGTTACAGTGATTTCCTTGGCTGGGGTGGGGACGGGATATGGATGTCCAGGGAAATTTGTTTATGGTCTGATCTTACCAATGAGGGGTTTACCTCTGGTGTGGAACATAGAGTCCCCATGTTGGTGATGACCAGGTCCAATATGTTGTTCCCTCTTGTGGGAGTGGTGACCAGTTGTTCCATTGCTTTAGAGTTTATAAATTCAAGGAACCGTTGGGCGAGGGTGTTTGGGCTTGAGTAGTTTTCCCAGTCAATGCTTGAGTAGTTGAAGTCACCCAATAACATAGTGTTTGGAGAGACCTTCATATTCTCCAGTGTTCTCAGGAATGCCAAGTGGGGTTCCTGTAATAGGGAGGGTGTTCTGTAGCAGGCTACAAACTGAAAGGAAGCTTTGTCCACTGTTAGTTGCACATGGATGGTTTCCGATGCTTCGTGTAGTGCCACTAACCTGGAGGTGTAGGTATCTTTGATGAATATGGATACTCCCCCTACTTTTGTGCTTCGGTCCGAGTTTTGGGGCCGAAACGCAAGGTATGAGTTATAACCTGGTAGTGCTGGGGTGCTCTCAGGAGCCTTGAACCAGGTTTCTGTTACTGCACAGACATCAATTTTCTCCATACTGAGGAGAGCCTCGAGTGCGTGCATCTTGAGATTTAGACTTCTGGCATTGAGTAGCATTACCTTTAGTTTTTTTATCCTTGGGTTGTCTATGGAGGTGGGTTTGTCCTTTGAGCCTTGCCTAAAAAGGCACTATAGGGGTGGCAAGAGCCTTGGCCAGTATATGAAAGCCTAAGGGTGACAGGTGCAAGCCGTCCCTAGCGAAGCAACGTGGCTTGTCGAGCATGTCATCCCAGGCAGACAGACACTGGATCCCCTTTGAATGACACCAATACTTTAGCCACTTGTTGAAAATGATCATTTTGTCTTTATACTGTGGCATCATTCTTGGTGAGGGCAGGATGCTACTCAAGGCCAGGTTCATACCAGTCTGGGCTACATGGTCAGAGAGCTCCTCTATGTCTCTTTTCATGTAGTTCAGGGAGGTATGTCTCAGGTCATTCACACCAGCATGGACAATGACGGAGTCATACTTGTACTTGCTTTGGAGTGACCTGAGTGCTTGCATTATGTGGCAGATCCTGGCACCCAACAGGCAGCTTACAGTGACCTTCTCCTTGTTCAGTCTGGTGAGCAGGACGTCAGTGTGCCGGACAATAGAGTCCCCTATAACAAGTGTATTTGGTGTGATGTTTGGCCTTAAGGGCTGTGACTGTGAGGCACACTGATTTTGTGAGATATGTGATTCGTGGGTATTGTTGAGGGGTGGCTGTTGCTTGGATATCTGCTTAGGAGGTCTTTGCTGTTTAGGCAGATTTTTATTTAGAGCCCCCGAGTATGTTTTTGTGTGTTTATGTGTTGGGTATGCAGATGCAATAGGTCTGTGTGAGACTGGATTTGTGGTGTGGGTGGTTACCTTTTCCTCCTGACTGACTGTGCCAGTGTTGGGTTGAGAGAGCTCTGCCTCCAGTTTGGCTGTGTAACTGCATCTCTCACATGTAATAGAGTTTGTTGGAAGGAGGAGAGGGTTGTCTGTGTACATAAGGCAATTGTAACATTGCCTCAAAATTCCCAGATTCACCAGCTGGACTGGAGAGTAACCTTAAAACTGACCCTTGGACATACCAGATTAGTATAGGGAATTGTTTTTTTACTGATCAGATTAGGGAAGGGAACTGATTTTTCACTTGATCAGGAAGGACCAATTGGGAGCCTAATACTTATGAGAAGTCAAGGAGGGTGTAGTGCTTTAGTTAGTTAGCGTTTCCTTATAAGAGCTGAGCAAGTGCAAGGCTTTAGAAAGAGAATAGAGTGATTACTTTGAGAGTTTGAACAGTTCTAAGGGAAAAAGTGAAGAGCAGACTTTGTGGAGCCTGGAATAGTTTAAACCTGTTTAGGCGGTGCTGCCCAACGCTGCTCAGTGCACAAAACTGTGCAAAAAGAGAGTTGTAGGGTTTTAAGAGAGACAGAGATCAAGGAGTTTAGAATTGACCCAAAATGGCCAATAAAACTACAGCTTCTAGGTAGTAACCACTCCTCCAAGGACAGGCAGGCTGTTCAGTGTTAACCACTCCCACTGGTGAACACAGAGACTTCCCTTTAGCCCAAGCAAGCACTGTCTTTCTAGACACTTCCAAACAGTTCAGAACAGCAAATCTGTAACTGAACTTTCTTAACTTTCAGAAAGTGGGAAAAAAGCAAGATTTTTTTGTTTGTGTGTGTGTGTGTGTGTGTGTGTATACATATATATATATATATATATATATATATATATATATATATATATATACATATGTGTATGTATGTATGGAACTTTATAAACAATCCACCCTTATGGACCCTATAAGATGCATTGCTTTGTAATCTGCCAACCATATAATTAATTATGCAGTAAAGAGCTATATGATGTATATGCTACAGATCTGTAAGTATATTAACCATGTTAGCAGCTGCACAAAAGATAAGATCACTGCTACAGTATAAGCCCCCCCACCCCGATATCCTGTATGCAGTTTAAGTCTGGTAAAAATATGCTTACTAATAGGTCTTCTTTTATTATACCATGACTGATTGGCCAGCGCATTATTAATCAGAGTTATACATAATGGAAAAGGTCCGCTCGCCCTTTTTTTTCCATTAGTATATAACGCTATCTTTCTACACTGTCTCTATGTTAAATGGGTTTAACATAGTGAGACATAACAGACATCTCCATTGCTTATTTTAAAACTGTCTCGCTATGTTAAACATTTTTCGACATAGTGAAAAAAAAGTAAAGGAGATCTTCTCTCTTGCTTTATACAACTCTGATGTACTGCACAAGCGCGCACAAGACAAGCGACATGTTATATGAACTGCCCTCATGTATGCAGGCATAAGGGGCGTATTTATATATTATAATATGATCTTATCTTAGTCTTTAAGAAAATGAGTATATGTAATAGTAATAACCCACTTATTGTGTGGGTAATGCTGTTACGCGGGTTAATGGCTGGCATTGTCCTAGCTTTCCACCGGACCAAACCGGACCAACAGGGTAAATCAACATTACAACACAACCGTCAACCAGCATAATCTTTACCTCCCTTTTATGAACATTACAGGTAGTTCCTACGTTATGTAGATCACTGGAGCTGTACTTTATTATACTACAATTAGCTGGATTTTGGTGTGTTTACATTCCTATATACATTTAAATGTTGGTGTTTTGCTTTCATACTTATAAAACCCACCACTGGTAAGCATTCGTAAATAACTGCATACATATTTATGGGTAGACTTGAAATGAAAAATGCCAAGGTGGGAGTGAGGGGGGCTTAAGAAGGTTTCAGTATTGTTGCTAGGGTGTAAATCGCCTTTCCTGTTTCTTTCTCTCTCACTCTCTCTTACATCTCCTGTCATATTGAGCCTCTTACACTTATTTGAAGAAAGGCTTTTCTAGATGTTAGTGCTAAGGACTAAGGCTATGAACTGCTCCTCAACTACTTCTGGTAGTCCAGTGTTTGATTCCTTCTGCACTCATTTATCCACCTGTTTGACTCTAAGCAATTCACTTGACTTGGAAGTGCTATTGGACTGCATCTGAAAAAGATCCATGTGAATCCTTTCCTGGGATTCACTAATCTTTCATGCAGGAATAAGTTATCTCTGCATGAAAATGACTGCTTAAGAGCAGCATGGCAGTGCACCATGCATAGTAATGAAGGCATGCTGCCTCTGCTCCTAAACGGACATGGAGCATGGATGAGTGCAGGGGGTGTGTCTGAGACCAGAGCTCTCACAATACACACACCCCTGCACTCAAGAAGTGCCATTCGGCAATTAAAATGAGTGAGAACGCTCATAGGATGTTGCATACCTCCCAACTATACAAATCTTCACAGAATGTCCAGATTTGTTGCCCATACAGTTGGCCTGTACCCCATTTGTCCTGGGAAATCACTGGGATGATGTCAGGATTGAAGCCATTAAATAATGGCATACATTTGTGTCTCAGACACCAAATCCATCAGAAACGTGTAATTTTAAAACAGATCCTGTTACTCTAACAACTTACCTAATTTATAAGAGCACTATTTAAAATATGTCCCCAGTTGTACCCAGTTTGTTAAGCTTTGTTTAGATAATTTGCATGAAGAGGTTGAAAGATATTGAAGATTGCTAGGATGTCTGCCAATATGTGCAGATGCATGCAGGAGTCCACAACAATAAGTGTAATCTGTCCCTTCCTAGATAAAATAACAGTACAGAGATTTTATTTTATCAAACAGATTAAATTTAACTGTAGGTGCGCAGGTTTGCCCATTGCTTAGCTATGCATACTGTAGCTTAAATAGCACAAGAAGATAAATAGCAAGATACATTTAGTTCAAACTGTACTGCAATAGTGTAGTGGTCAGAGCGTTTGCTGTATGCGCAGTCATTTCCAGGTCAATCCTCACTGTAGTAAATTCCATTTTCCATTTGAAAGCAATTTATGAACATTTTTTTTTTGCTGTATAACCTACTAAATAACATATATTTGTGAACTGGAGTATTGCATTAAGTGCAGATGTGAGGTGTCATTGTAATAATGTGGTAAAATCCATAGATAAACACAAGTGCCCCATACAGTATATGCACACATGAATCAGGGATACTAAATGAAGTTACAATGTATAATGAATGATAAATCCATAGAGTGTCCAAATCTACCACTTTCCCAAGAACCATGTTTCATTTCTTTCTAAATTAGTGTGGAGGTAAGTGGGAGTAAGAACTTTTAAGCAGTAGTAAGTGGGTTCAAGCCTGTTTGCATGGGGGTAAGCAATTTGCACACAGGGTAAGCAATTTTGAAGCTAACTCTCTGTAAGCATATTTAACCAAAAGTTAGCATTGCTTACCATCATGCAAACCCACTTATACTTGCTTAAAAGTGCCTTAATAACTTTATATCCAACAGCCCCTGTTCTGCCCAGCAACAAAATAAACAGGCCTTGCAGGTCTTGAGCCCAGGACCCTGTACACTATAGTCACAGCAGTTAACCAGTAAGCCATCACAGCTGCACATAAAATTGAGGTATACCCAAACAGATCCTCACTATAGCAAAATCACAATTTACATGTGAAAGGAATCTATAAACAGTTTTATGTTGTATAACCTACCACATAACATATATATGTGAACTGGAGTACTGCATTAAGTCCAGATGTGAGGTGTCATTGTAATAAAGTGGTGAAATCCTCCAATAAACAAAGTACCCCATACAGTGTATGTACACATGAATCACGGATACCAAACACATATATAATGTGTAATGAATGATAAATCAATGCCAAACAGAAAATAGTGTGCAAATTTAAAAATAAGCAATGCTAAGCATTGCACACTTCTGATTACTAGGTGTAAGCAATGTGTAGCCCAGTTAAAAAGATTTGCCCATTGGTATGCCCCTTTAAGCAATGACAACCTTAGGTAAGCAGGTTTGCCAATAGCTTAGCATTTTCAAAACCATCCAATCATGGCAAAGTGATGGAAATCGGCCCTATTTAAACTCCACAGGCAGGAGTACATCCCATAACTGGTTGCAGCTTCCTCCTGTAAGCACTATGGCTGGTGCTAGAGAAAGATTGCGCTTCCGAGCGCAACACTGGGGCAACCAGGAGTCCAAAGTCATGACAGGACTCCTCGTTAAAGACTGCTGTAGGGCCAGTACCAGGGTTCCCAATACAAAGCGGAAACCTGGGACTGTCTCACCCGTGACCTCACCAGTGCCACTGGCATAACTCGAACTGGTCAAGCATCATTATGCCGACCTGAAATGGAGGAAGAGAGAGCTCTTGGATCAGTGGCTCCAAGACGTTAGGCAGACGGGTGATGTCGCAGCTGTGTGTAAGTATCATTCTACTACCTGTTTAATAATTGCCAGCTCATGTATATTATGGATAGATATGACTAAATATTCTGAAATGGTATACTGAAATGTATAGATATATATGTATATACACATACACACACATATACATATACATATATTACTATGTATAGATATGTATAGAAAAATACATATTTAGAGGGTGCACAGAATATTGAACAGCCAGTATTCCTACAGTTGCCAACTTTTAAAATGGACAGTATATGATTCTCTCATACAAAAGACAATTATTCCATGAAACATATACCCACAGAGAAGTCAAAGGATATCACACCACACACAGGTTTGCATACATAAGAAAGGTTTATTTGTGTACTATTACAGTTGTATATGCCATGTCATATAGCTGTTAGGTGCTTGAAATACATACTAACTGAGTAACGTAACTCTCAAGCAAATCATTTTATACAGGAATCTGAAAGCTTATTATATGTTGCTGTCCAGGCCAAGGCCTTCAAGTCGTACAACAGTAAAGAAACACTAGGCCAGTAGATAACAATCAATCAACAGTATGTAATGCAGATGTAGTTCAGCAGCATCCAATCACACTCAGTACTCAACCCCTAGGGGGAAAAAAATTAAGTTGTCACAATGAAGATGTATCTGTTACATAACAATGCTTAACTTAAAACAGCACTATCACACTGACAACGAGAACAGTCTGTATGACAGTAAGCACTAGGCCACCAATGTTCCCAATGTGAAATGTATGAAAATGTACAGCCATATACATTAAGGTGTCTTACTACTGATATCCCTCACGTTGCAACAGCCTAGGTTATATCTAGTGCATACCCCTCCTGTATAGACTGACTTACAGGGGCATACAACACTGTTACATGCACTGACCTCTGGACTACACAAGGGCACATAAATTTTGTCCAGCTGTAGCCTACAAATATATGGACCCTACCCCACAATATGTGTGGGGACCACAGCATCACTAGAATGATGGCAGGAATGGCAGCATGACATAATCATAAGCCACTACTTAACAACCTCTTACTGCATGACATATAGACAAATCCTGGTATATAGGTGGAGGACTGAGGCTAGAACACAGGGCCATATTTGCAATATTATTGTTATACACTGAGAAAGTTGCTGGTATTACAGGATTGTTTGCAACATACCCTTAGTCAGAAATATGAAGTCAGAAACACAAATTAATGTTGCCATTGTACTGATAGCACTCAACAGACAGAATGCCAGTGATATATCTGTGACAAGATCTGTGTGGTGGAAAGACAAAACATAACAGGCAATCCTCTGGCCATCATGTGGCTAGGCCCACAGTTGAGAGCTATGCAGCCAGACGGCATTCCATGCTAAACTAATATGTACACACAACCCTTGTAACACTAGTAGTATACAATGCATATAACAACACTGCTCACACTGTCTGTAGGTCTGGAACCTTATACAAATATGTAGTTGGCCTGTGTCTGCAAGTCATCTTGTAAGAGGTATTGCTACCTGCTGTCTGTAACACTGCTGGCCACACACAGGAAGGATGTCCACCATACAGGAAAGGTAAAGGGACCATGCCCACATGATTTATGAATTTATACTAGTGGGTTGCCATGACAGTGGTAATTGGAAGTACTACACAGCAGGCTGCATGCAGGTAGCAAGTGGTGGACACTGATTGGTGCAGAGGCCATCACCTGATCATGTGCATCACCTACAAAATCCATGCTGCAATCTATTCAAAGCAGTTCAATCCATGTAGTAGAGAGAGAGAGAGAGAGAGAGAACAAACTAACTAAAACAAACAAACACACATCCATCCATCCACACAGCAAACTGTATCCAGAAGAGATGAATACAA
>NC_056747.1:1090872585-1090879415 GCF_019279795.1 Protopterus annectens | reverse complement strand
ATTAAAGTGTGGCCCATGGGTTAGGGTAATCAGATGGGACAGTTGTACCACAGGAAACATCAGCCAGACCTCTATATAGGTAGATTATGCATAACAGCAAAGGTCCCCAAAAGGCATGCATTGCAATGTGTACTGGTGTACCAAGACCACATTGGAAACCTACAGACAGTATCACTTAAGATACATGTGCTGCACAACCAACACCTCACCCCACCTCAAGCCCACCATCCCCATCTGTACCTTGCCAGTGCCAGTGTACACCTGTATGTTTGCCATTCATTAGCAGGGACTAGGCTGTTACACATGGTGTTCAGTATTTGGGACACTGCAAAATGACACGCATGTGTAGGCCATGGTTGCCAAGCATCTGCAAAAAAACTGAGGGTGGGGAGGGGGTGTCATCATGACACAACAGTGCACTGAAGCAGAGATCCAAAGGATGCACCAAATGGCTGTATCTGCACACAGTCAAGGTCAGGAACTATGGCAGACATAACTCTGAGTCCATAGCAATAGTGACGGCACTGTGTGACCTCCAAGGGATACGTACATGAGTTGACCTTGCAATCATGCAGAGTTGGGGGACATTTGTAGAGCAGAATGACCAAATACTGGCAAATGCAGATGGCCCATGCTAGTATACCCCTGCCAGGAATAGTGACTGTTGTAGTACACATAACAGTAGGTGCAACAAACCATCATGATAAGGGCATCTACACATATGCACCCACAAATTGTATGCATCTCAATCAGCATCTCCACAACTAACACATTTCTTTGACACTGCATTTGATTGCACAGGTCATATGTCACATATAAGGTTCGTGTAATGTTAACATATGCAGTAATGTGGCCCCATGGCATATCAAGGATGAGGGCACCATATCAATAAGGGTGTGTACACTCCCCATAGCCATGGTAAAGTTAGAAAGTTGTCAGTGTAATTGTATTTTATTGGCCATACATGCACCGCTGATGATGAGATCTGTAAATCAGCCATCAGGCATTCACAAATGACATCTGTCCACATATCATCCCAGTTATGTGTCGGATAAACACATAGGGGCTGTGAGTAACAGAGCAAACATAACTGATACACATATACACATTCATCAATGGTGTGTACACCTGTCAGGTATGGTGCACAGTACATGCCAGGGTGCTGAACAAGTGCATAGCAATACTGTGTACATGGGTGCAGTGTGTTCCAGGGGGAAGGGGTATCACCTACTAACACAACCCATGCATCACAGAGATGTACAATGTTGCTAGCAGGGATTGACTATAGCTGCACTGCATGCTGTTGAGGGCCATATGTTATGCATGTTGACAGATGGGTAATGAGAGGTCTGTGTGTAATATCTTTGTGCAACCTCACCTGTAAGTGTGTGTGTGTTGGTGGTTAATTTGTCTGTAAGTGCAATCTGGTGGAGTGGTGGGGGGGTTGATGTACATAGGATGCGTTTGTGTATATGTGTGTGTGTTTGTGTGTGTGTTCATGCATGCACATGAGTGAGTATAGGGTTGTTCATACCTCTCAATTTCCCTTTGAAATCATGCAGCACATGGACATGGCCAGACACATGAGACACCAGCAATACTTTTCTGACATGTAATCTCAGGACAGCTGATAGTATAATAACGTCTGTAGCATGAAACATGTATTGGGAGGGAAAACTAGACACCAGGGATACTGTTTTAATTGCAATCAGCAGAAAGGTGAAAGAATACCCACATATGCAGCACTACAGATGCATTGGGGAATTTCTAGACAACACCAGAGAGTGTTTCCAAATATTAGTGTAGTCCATATAAAAAGTTTATAGAGCAACAGATCTTGCATCTACTCAACAATAGTTACGTATGACACTCCAGTGCGTGATAGTATTGCGTGATTGTAGTAGCCCATAACATATGGGGGCCATACTCAAGATGTTTGGAAAAAACCAGGGTGAACACAGGATGACACCAGGGATCCTTTGAAAAAAAGACTCCAATCAAGTCAAAGAGGAAGTGGAGTAACAGATCATATTTTGTGATCACTTTTCTAGGCAATTGGAAGAATGATGTGTTAATGATTGGTATTATTGACTGTCATTATTCAAGATTGATGCAGGATGGGGAACTTAAGAGAAAAAACTAGGGACAGTCTGAAAACTCAGGGACTGGTAAGTAGTATGGTGGAATGTCAGGGTGTGTGTGTGTGTATATGTGTGTATGTATGTGTGTACTGTTAAGCAATGACATACAGGTCTTAAAGTGCATTTCCTGTTTTCCCCTCACAGGTGGCGAGGTGGGTCAGAGTCCCTCCTGCATGATGTTGGTGTCCATACAGACACTAAAAATGATGATAGGTGTGTTAAGGCACAGGCGCAGTTGTCAGGGACTAAAGCTGCACCATCATTTAACATCCAGCTG
The DNA here is from genome assembly GCF_019279795.1 of Protopterus annectens. Lineage (NCBI taxonomy): Eukaryota > Metazoa > Chordata > Ceratodontiformes > Protopteridae > Protopterus > Protopterus annectens. The sequence goes on along the minus strand of NC_056747.1, from coordinate 1,090,876,997 downwards.
TTATCCACCCCATCTCCACACACAGTCACAATGCCTATACATACCCCATCACCAGTGGCCATAGCAGAGGGACAGTTGGCAGTTGGTGGCATGGGACAGGACAGTGTGGTATCTATGGCATGTGTGTCTGGACACAGCAGACATTGCCAGATGTCCGGTGGGGTACCACACAGGCAGATGTATGGGGTGCTCATTGGAGGGCTGCTGGTCATCGTGCCCCTGGCAGAAGTGCCACATCTGGTACCATCAGATGCATGTTTCAGGCTGTCATGGAGGTGCAGGCATGTATGGAATGGTACATAAGACAGGCTCTGAGACTGCAGAGGGCTACTCATTTAGCTGTTACTGACAACATCTGTGATCTTGCAGGTGCCCTCCATTATTTTTCAAAGGTTATGGATAGACAGTTGGATGAGATGGTGGGAATCCTTGACCGTAGAATGTCTGTGCTTGAGCATGTGGAGGGAGTGGTGTGATGGCCACATAGATGTAGGCCAGCAACACCAACAGCTGGAGGTCAATGTGGTCGTGCAAGAACACTGAGCCACTCCTGTAGTGGCAGTACCAGTCCCAGCACTGCAGGGGAGGTGCTGTCCACACCACACCACAGCAGGCCACATGCACATGGCCCTGGTCAGTCCCAGGAGGCATCTGGATCCAGCAGACATATGTCATCATTGGGGACAGTACCATATCATGGCTTGTACCTGGTGGTGCCCGTGGAACCCCTGGCAGGCACAGTTCTCATCTCATGTCCATGGCTGGAGATGGTGAACTGCACACCCTGCCAGGTATGGTCTTCAGCTGTCCAACAAACACCTGTATAGGGCAGCCACATGGCAGAACTGTGTCCATGCATACTCACACACAATACTAACATAGCTATGCAACCTCATACCTACACACACCACATCACCAAGGCCATATCAATAATTAAACTCCCTCACTCACACACATGGTGTCAAACGTATGGCTCAGCCTAGGTCTCTGGCAAACCAACAACACACCCTGTGCATATTATGATACCTGTGCCACATCTGTGTCACCCATAACATTGATGCAGGGACAGGCTAATATGGTTCTGATGCACATGGTGACTGTACTACAGTGTACCAATGTAATGCTGTGTAACATGTTGTCAGCAATAAAGTTTAATGCTTACATGTCAGGAAGTGTAGCTGTCCAGCCATGATGCATTATAGCTGTTATTAACACTGAGTGATTGTGGTCTCCATAATGTATTCTGTTTGTGTTGTAGGTGTCCATGTGTCAGCAGGAGGATGGTCTGCTGTTGTATCCTACAAGGGGTATGGCACTGTGGTGACACCTTGGCTGTGCCATATCCTGGGTACAGGTGAACACATGTCACAGGTCTGTATAACAGTTACTGCATGTGCCACATGGCTGATAGGTCTGGGGGTGGTGTATACAGGTGAGTGCATGGTGGCTGCTGTCAGCAGCAATTCTACAGTGGACAATGGTAAGTGTACTGGGTGGTACACACCACATGTTTGTGTATAACACACTCAGAGGCTTTGGTGTTGATGCAATAAACAGAGAATAATGTACACATGGATATATGTACCAGTGCAAGGAACACATTGTAGCCTATGTAATTGCACCAAGACAGAATAGGCACAACAACACATTGGGAAATAAGAAGTCCGCTAGTTTAATGTCATTGACGATGGTACTGGCAGGGTATATGTCTCCTTCCCCAATGTAGTGCAAGCCTCAACTCGGTAAACATAGGTGTGTTGGTGTGGGTGGCACTGCCCTACCCTTTGGAGGGTGAGAGGTGCTGTAGAACCACAGATAGTGTGATAGACAACTACTTAACCTGTTGACATGAACTGTACAGTATTATGGCCAGCTAAGTGGGGGGGTTACACTCATCAGTAACTGCAGTGATGGTGGCTGTGTCCACAAGAGCCACACCCAGCTATATATACCATTGCAGCTCACCTATACAGGGGAGGAGAGGCCGTTTACACATCTACCACTAGTTGTGATGGAATGTATTTCCACAAGATGATACCTGTGAAATGTTAGCATATGCCAGCCAGTTCTTGGACAGATGACCTCCTGGGACATGTATATTCTGCAAACAGAAGTAAATTCCTTCACATACACACACACTCTTACCTGGCAATACTGGGACTAGAGCCCCTACCTAGGTATGTAGTGCTACTACTGATGTGTGTGGCCTTAATTGCACACACTACACAGCTTTTAGGATGAGGTGTGTTCGAGGTTACTTGTTACGTGAAGAACATCCCCAGGCCTGTACAGTATGGTAATGTGGGATATACTGGTTGTTTATGGACAATACATAGTGTGACATACTATCATATATACATTGACAAACACATAATAGTCAGACACACATCTGAGAGACTTGGGCTTATTAGTGCTAACTACCTTGTCAGTGTGTCCATTGTGTTACAGATAGGTTGCACACAGCACATGCATAACTGGGCTGGATAGTGTTATCAGTTACCTGTATGGTTGATGGTGACAGTGGTCTCCATACAGTGGAACATGGGACATGTACCAGGGATACCATGGTGTAAAGACAGTATACCCAGCATCCACACCCCACGGTGGATATTGTACACACTGAAACTCATGATAACACTCTGACATACCCACTATCACACATTGGCCAGGACTGCAATAGAACCCCTTGTCTATCCCAAGAGTGGTACTACAGGGATCTGGATCTAATGCACATGCCACAGGCATAGCAGGGTGATGCATTGTCATGGCTCTCCCACAGTCAGCAACATCACTATCCCTAATACTGTGTGGCAAGGCATATTGTATTAGGAGAATGTGGCCTCAGAATGCTGTACCCTACAAATACACACACACACACTTGCCAGATCTCAGTGGGTATCCTATGCCTATCAACCCATTTGTACAACAGTATTGTGCTGGTACTGCAAGCCCTAGGTAGCCCTTAGGGAGAAGAGCATAACAAGGTACATGTAATGTCTGGTACAGCAGCAGCCACATCTAACTATGGCAATGGGTGGATGCGGTGGGTGTGAAGGGCCTCAGGGTATTCTCAACTACAGGTCTACAAACACACAGACACTGATATTGTCAGTAATGCACATGCACACATTTGTCAGTACTGGGGTTCATCAGTGCAGGTGTTCATAGATGTGTACCAGGCTACTTTCCATGGAGAGATGGGAAGTGTAGGGGTCGTGTGTACAGTGGTATCATGCCACCTGCCATGTGCCAGAAGGCCATCTATCAACAGATACCACAGGGGTGATCCTCAGGGTAAGAGTTACATGCATCAGCCAATCATCGAGTTGCCTCTTGCAGAGGACCAGTGAGGTGCTCCAGTTGATATGTATGCAACATGTATTACATAACATGGTCAGTGTCTGTCTTGGAGACCTGTACTCAAGCATGTTCTGTTGACTGTGGTAGTGTAGCTGAGGTATCCATGGAATGTGGTGCATACCGGGTGTGGATTCTTAGCTGTGACATTCATAACACAGTTGGGCAGACATGTCAGTGTCAGTCAAGCACAGCTTGCCTGTTAGAAGCCAAGATGGATACCTGATATCTGCACATCTGTACAGAGGACAGACAGACATCCACTAGCCAACTGTCTATGCATTAGGATGAATGTATTGACAGATAGATGGCTGACACCGATAGGTATGCCATTACTACATGACAGCACTGACATGTGCTATACACACAGTAGTCGACAGTTAATTTCCACATGTCATCTCAATATCCAGTAGGAAATATTTAATGAGACACAGCTCACACACCAGGAACATGACAGTAAGGACTCAGAGCCCATCTTTGCATGCAGGGGTGTTTGGTTCCAGTACTACAATCTGCAATCTACCCTTACTTGGGAATGCACTGTCAACAGTTGTAATGTAATGATACACTACCTGCCAGTGTGACCGTATATAACCTGGGATACTGCCCATGTATGCAACACATTCAAATGGAAAGGAGTGTTGTACAAACCATATATACTCAGGTGTCCCAGACAGTAGACTCACACACCTTGCTACTGTGACCAGAATGTGAGCAATGGTTACCAGGGCTGAGCTATGCTTAGCAGCTTTCAGCATTTCTGCAATATAAATGCTAAGCACATTTGCACACTGGTAAGCGAAGCCTACATGATGAAAGCGGCTATATGTTTAACCATACATTAACAGAGCTTATCATCACGCAAACACGCACAAACCCACTTAAAATTGCTCAAAACTGCCTTAACCACTCTGTATCCAACAGCCCTAGTTCTGCCCAGCAACAAAATAACACACCTTGCAGGTCTTGAACCCAGCTCCCTGTACACTATAGCCACAGCAGTTAACCACTAAGACATCACAGTTGTGAAGAGAGTTGTTGTTTTTTTTTTAATA
>NC_056747.1:1090755085-1090870085 GCF_019279795.1 Protopterus annectens | reverse complement strand
GCACTGGCCAGTCTGCAGATAGCCCTACAAGTGGGAGTTTCCTCAACCACATAACACTGTCATGACAGGTATTAAATCATGTAGACCAGCCATATTCACACAAACCCTCTTACACCAACATTACTTCAAATGCAGAAGAGCAAGACTTACATTCTGTAGTCATGTCTGGAACATCCTCCTCCTGTCTGTTGGCCTGCCTCCACAGTGTATGTTGTAAGAGGTATATCCCACTACCATTTGTGATGCTGTTTGCCAAACACCGACATGAAGTCCTGCTCACAGTGAATGAAAAGAGCCAACACACACATGATGTTCCTAGTTATAGTAGTGTGCTTCCATGCAATTGGCTATGGGAATGTTACCACAGCTGTTACACATGGAATCAGCTAGTGAGGGACTGCAATTGGTACACAGGCCATCAGCTGATCATGAGTATCACTTACAAAGCACAAGCAGCTACCAAAGCAAAGCAGGTATACTTCCCCACATCCACCAGAGAGGGTGTGAGAGAGACAAACAGAGACAAAGTAAGAAAGGAAGGGGGTAGGAGAGTAAAAGCCAAGCATGTTTGTGCCATACACTTACCAGTATGGGGTTTCAAAGCCCCTGCCTGACTATGCATTGCTATTACATTTCTATGCAGTTATTGCATGCACCACAGAACTTACATAATGATGAACTGTCCAAAGGTATATTTGAAGGTGAGTGACATCAGCAACAGTGATAAAGGAGGGGTAAGGTAGGTGTAGTACATGTGCCTGTCCACAAGAACAGGTGTCAAGGAAGACACAGCCACAGTCTCTCAGGGACTGACATACAGTTGGCAGGGTCAGGATTAGAATTCCTAACTAACTTACACAGTTATCGCATGCGCCATGGGGCTTACTGGGTTACTCCTTCCCCAAAGGTGTATTTCAAAGTGAATGACATCAGCAGGCTTACCAAAGTAGGGCAATGGAAAGTGATTTCACTGTGAATGGCCTCAAAAGCAATGATCCCTACACAAACAATCACAAACACACACAGGGTTTCATTGTTGCCATTTCTGGGATTAGAACTCCTATCTAACTAGTACATTATACTACAGCATTATGCAGTTATAGTATGCTCCACGGAGCTTACTTGGTTACTTCATTCCCAAAGGTGTATTTCAAAGTGAATGACATCAGCAGGCTTGCCAAAGTAGGGTAATGGAAAGTGATTTGACTGTGAATGTCCTCAAAAGCAATGACCCCTGCACAGACAAACAATCACAAACACACATACACAGAGTTTCATAGTTGCTGTGTGTGGTATTAAAACTTCTACCTAGCTAATACATCACACTGTTATAGCACACGACATGGAACTTACTGTGCTACTCCTTCCCCAAAGGTGTATTTCAAAGTGAATGACATCAGCAGGCTTGCCAAAGTAGGGCAATGGAAAGTGATTTGACTGTGAATAGCCTCTAAAGCATTGTCTACACAGACAAACACATACAGACATGCATGCACACACACACACACACACACACACACACACACACACACACACACACACACACACACACACTCAGAATTTCATAGTTGCCAGTCTGGGATTAGAACTCCTACTTAACTAATACATCACATTACAGCATTATGCTGATATAGCATACACCACAGAGCTTACTGGACTACACTTTCCCCAAAGGTGTATTTCAAAGTGAATGATATCAGCAGGCTTGCCAGAGTAGGCTAATGGAAAGTGATTTGACTGAAAATGGCCTCAGAACTATTGATCTCTACACAGAAAAACAATCACAAACACACACAGTTTCACAGTTGCCATGTCTGGGACTAGACCTCCTACTTGGCTAGTACATGATACTATAGCATTATGCAGTTATAGCATGTTCCACAGAACATACTAGGCTACTGCTTCACCAAAGGTGTATTTCAAAGTGAATGACATCAGCAGGCTTGCCAAAGTAGGGCAATGTCAATTGATTTGACTGTGAATGGCCTCAAAAGCAATGATCCTTATACAGACAAACAATCAAACACACACACACACACACACACACACACACACACACACACACACACACACACACACACACACACACACACACACACACACAGAGTTTTACAGTTGCCATATCTGGGATTAGAACTCCTTCTCCTTCATCAAAGGTGTATTTTAAGGTGAATGACATCAGCAGGCTTGCCAAAGTAGTGCAATGGAAAGTGTAGTGACTGTGAATGGCCACAAAAGCATTGATCCTTACACAGGCAGTCAAAGACACACACTTGCCATGTCTGGGATTAGAACTCCTATCTACCTAGTATATCACACTATAGCATTATACAGTTATAGCATGCACCACAGAGCTTAGAGGGCTACTTCTTCACCAAAGGTGTATTCCAAGGTGAATGACATCAGCAGGCTTGCTGAAGTTGGGCAATTGGGAGTGTAGTGACTGTGAACGTCCACAAAGCATTGATCCTTACCCACATGCAGTCTCATAGTTGCCATGTCTGGGATTAAAACTCCTACCTAACTAGTATATCACCCTATAGCATTACACAGTTATAGTACACTCCACAGAGCTTATAGGGTTACTCTTTCTCCAAAGGTGTATTTCAAGGTCAATGACATCAGCAATCTTGCCAAAGTAGGGTAATGGGGAGCTCAGTGTATGTGAATGGACCATAAACCATTCATCTGGAAGCACACACACACACAACACTCAGTCGCACACCAGTTTACATTTAACAGGAACATATATACACCTGCTAGATGAATAATGACTTGTACAGTTATGTTACACAGTTATCACAAGCACCACAGACACTATATTGCTGAGGGATACCCGAAGCAAATGTCTACAGTGATTGACATTTGCACATCATGTGGTTTTAGCCAATTGGATATGTGCTGGGTGGGACAGGCCTCATGATGGGAGGCTCTTTGTCACTGTCTGTTACTATCTTCCACATGTCTATGTATGGGTAAGTTTGGCCTATTATAGTGTGTTGTCCTTGGATATATGTGTGTATTTCTATCAAATGTGTGTGCAAAGCATGACTGGTGTGCAATGTGGAGTGTGTGCACAAACATCTGCGACTGTCAGATATGTATAGTCCACTGTTGTTGCCAGACATGGGCTTCATTTCTGTAAGTGTGGAAGCATGCCCAGTATGACCTTCTGTATTGAATGTGTGAATCCATTCCAGGTAGGTTGTACTCCAGTGCAGGCTTTTGTGTTGTGCACCTACAGCTGGCAACCTGTTTCTGCAGGATATCTGTTGATCGGTTGACAGTATGGGGTCACAATAGGCAAAGGATAATGGATTACTGTAAGTAATTGTGTCTGTGCTGCTTCTGCTACATGGTTTTGGTATTAGCAGAGATATGCAGACATATGTACTGTTTTACACTGTGATGTCTTATGTCATCAACTACTGTTGGGTATACATATTTGCTTGCAGTAATTTCCTGGGGAACACAGGGTGAAAGAAGCTGTGTCCAGTATTGTGGTCTGCAGCTTACATATTATTGCACAATAATGCCATTCTGGAGGGGGAGCTACAGACACTTGCTGATGTGTTTGGGTAAATGGTTCAGCACCTTGGTACAGTGGTGGCTGAAGATCCCATGCTTGCACATCCATCGATGTGACAGTATGGCCATCTCCTGCTGTGGCCATACCTCACAGCTGTACAGATTCACACAGGTTACCTAGAGGCAGGGCTCATATTTCTGGCCATTGCCCCTTCACATTGTGGTTTATGAGCAGGTTTGTAGCCACCCATTCCTGTGTTTGCAGGCAGGGATAGTATGTGCACACAGCTGAGTTTCAGACTTCACACACCCCATGGAGTCCATGCTTCTACTTCCCCCCTCTGTTATTCTATACTCTTCCAAACATTATGCAAACATTATCTGATAAGTATCCCTATAGTTATCACTTCATCCCAGCAGTATTTAGGTGTTGGTCCACAGTTCATGCAGAAAGCCATGGTGGACATGCTACTGGGATTTGTCAACATGGCCTTGCATTTGGGATCTGTGGACTGTGTTATGTCGTTATTTGGGAGTCCATGAGATAGCATACAGTACGGGTGAGGCACAGGCCTCTGACAGGGGACTGTAGGGCATTTGTTTGTAATGCAGGCCATCTGTAGCAGGCCGGTGCATTGTGCCACTCCTACAGTCCCAGGCTGCAAGCCACTATATTCCCCTGGGATGACAGGTTAGGTGTGCAAGGTGTTAATGTCAATAGTTTCTGTCCTTATTGATCCAGTGGTGTGGATGCTGGCAGGGTGCTGCTTACAGCTAGGGACACACCTGCATGGGACACCTCTTCAGCATGCTGCATTCTGTGGCTATTCCCATACAGAGGTGGGGATCATATTGCACTCATTCCCAACAGCAGGAATAAGACCTGTGAGGTACCTGTGGCTGATGGTGGGGTGGGCTGGGTGCATGTGTGCTATGGATGCTACTTGCAGCTGACTCACAGATATACATGGGGAATTCCACTTATGCTGGCTTGTGCAGGGACATCAGCAGTTTCTCAGTACTTCATACCTGTGACTTTTGTGGCCTGCCAGTGTTTGGCCAGACAACATCAGTCTTTCACACTACAAACCCAACTAATGTGCTGCTAACCTGTATGTACAATTCCAAATGTGTGTCCATTTGACAGTAACATTTTATACACTCTCTGTCTAGGGTACTTCCACCTGTGTACTGTTTGCATGTCTCAGCCCACATTCATGCCATATCCATCTTTCAGATAGTGACAGATATTACATCTGAACAATTAGTACAGCTTACTGCTGGAATGTGTCTTGCTGGGATGCATTGTGTTTGGCGCTGCAGTTGTGGGAATTTGGCCCTGTCATCGTCAGTACTGGCCATTGGCCACCAGGACACAGCCCACCATGCCTACATGTTGACCACTCTCACACAATATACAACACACACCAACCTAACAAACACAGCCCTGCATATTGTACACGTGCTACAATCTATCCTGCTACTTTGGCCGGCTCAGGTAATCTGTGCTCCACTGTTATTATACCTATACATACATGTTACTACATTTCTACATAGGATTGCGGGGGGGGGGGGCACACCTGACAACTGTACACATTTGCTATGACTGTACTGGTATTTCAGGTACCCCATTTCATTCTGTATTCTGACCTATCATGCAGACTAGAGGCATATCAGTGTACTACAGTTCTTAGGTTTTATTGACCTACATTTCAGTTTCAGACTTCTTATGCTTCAGAACTAATATCCCACTGCCTGACCTGTTGTAGTCTGTCTGTGTAGGTCTGGAGGGGGGCTGTTCTCCATAGCCATCAATCAGAGGCCTTAGCACAGCCTTTCATTGTGTTTGTCTACACCTGTCCTGCTAGCTGAAACTGTTGCTGGGTATGTGAGCCTCACTAACATGCATGTGTGTGTCCTATGGACACACATTTGGCCCACCACATGTCCTGCGGTGGGTTTTGTCACCTTGTCTAGTACAGTCTACTATATTGACACCAGTATTTGTTAAGGATTTCATGCTGCTGATATAGGTGTCTACTATCTGCTGGCATCCCATTCATCCACCCTATTCCCTGACATGCTCATATCCATACCATAGATACAGGTAGCAGAACATACTACATTTAGCAATTGATAATGAGTGTGACTTACCTTGTGGCTGTGCCAATATTGAGAATGGTGCTGGAGGGCTGACTATGCCAAATGCACAAAATACACTCCCTATACATGATTAAGCACAGGTAGTGTCATGTTTGGCATCCCTTTTAATGTATGTGCGAGTCGGAGTCAGGTGTCATTCCCTGGGTTCCTACCATGTCAGTGTATGTGCTATGCATAGCCTCTTTGCCAAGGCCTGGGCATACTGAGCATGCCTCCTTCTGCCTACTGGGGAAGGCTCTGGTTGTTCCTCCTCTGAGTCACTCTATGCCTGTGCAGGCGTTGGCAATGGTGGAGGGCTGTGTGGCCCTGCCCCATGCTGTTCCTGCTGCAGCTGTTTCTGAAGGATCATATTGTGTAGCATGGCACATACAATGACAATTTGGGTACATGTAGCTGGTGAGTATTGCAAGTATCCACCGGATATGTCCAGGCACTGGAACCATGATGTGAGCATCCCAAACACACACTCTATTATGATTCTGGTCTATGCGTGTGCCTCATTATGAAGTTCTTGTTTAGGTGTGTGCATTTCTGATGGGTGTCATCAGGCACGGCTCCAGTGCGTAATCAGCACCCCCACTAGGTGGCCATATGGGATGTCCCCATTGGCAAAACTCTGATACAGCTGCATCAGATGCCAGATGTGGGAGTTGTGATAGCTTTCAGGGCTGCCAGCACACACATTCATTATAATGTCCTGGGCAGCACACATGACCTGGCAGTTGATGGAGGGGAAGCCCGTGCGGTTTATGTAGACTCATCCCAGCTCACCGAGTGGTGCTTTGTTGTGTATGTGCGTGCAATCTATAGCACCTACTACCTCAGTGTATTCTGCTATTTGGTGGAAGAGAGGCATATTGCTGGTCAACACTTCACGGGTGTTGGGGAAATATATGTGCTCACCGGCATGTGCTGATATGGCATCCAGGACCTGGTGGAGTACCCTGGATGCTGATGCCTGTGATATCCCCATGATATCCCCAGTTGGCCTTTGGAAGCTACCTGTGGCTACTATTCTTAAGCCTACACATACCTTGGTATCCACTGGGATAGGTTCTGCTCTATTAGTTCTGTGTGTGAGTCGTGGCCGACACAGGTCAACAATTTGATGTAGGAGGTCCCTGTCGCCCATATAGTGCTCCACTATCTCCACCTCATGTAACCCCTGGTAAGTTACCCTGGGTCTGTACACTCTTTTCCTTCTCCTCACTGTGGGTTGCTTGTTAGCATTCTCATCCTCATCACCCTCAGCCTCTTCCACATATTGATTTATGAGAGCAAATGCAGCCCCTATCATTCTGATACTTTTGTTAGGTAAAATTTCCCCGATTGTGTACACCGGTGGTGTAGAGTTTGTGGGAAAAAACAGAGGGAAAGGTGTTTGCATAGTTTGTAGTACTGTGCTGTGCTGTGCTGGGCTGCTGCCTGTGTAATTGGCTGCTTCTGATTCATTTCACTTGCCAGCTATGGTACTTCACCTTGATTACCTTCCTACTGCTGTTTTCCCTTCCCATTGCCTCCCTGTTTAAACCCAGGGGTGCACTGCACAAACACAGTGCTCAGATGTGAATGGAGCTGCTATTTCCTGGTTTACTTTTTTTTTTGTTTGTTTAAACCCCGATGCGCAACATGCACACCCATTTAGGCAATGTACAGAGTGCTAGGCAGCTTCAGACACACCCCCTTCCTTAGCTCTGCTAAGCTAAGGGCAAACCCGAGCCACACACCCGTCTATGATGTCAGCTAACTCTTAGGATTGCACCATGGTTTTCTTGCACCTACATGGATGGGTGCAGGCTAGCCATGAGGGGAAATATCTGATTCAATATCATTCCCCTCATTTACATAGGATTGCCTGCTAATGCCTAGTTACAAGTCCCACACTGAGCCTTCCCCCTTAGCAACCACTATTTACTGGCCTTGTTTCTTCTGCCTGCCATTGACTGTAATGGCAAAATTGTGATTTTGCAGAAAAAGCTTTTTTCAGGATTTTAATTTTATTTTCTGGCCGATCCCATTTTTACGCCGCTGCCCTATGCTTAAATAGCCAGAATCGTCCAAAAAAAAAGTTATTTTCTTTTAATTTGCAACTGTTTGCCATGCCAATGGCCATATATTTGGCCATTTGCATGGTTTCCACATGATATACACCCTTTATTTGGAGCTGTCATGATTCCGTTTTGTAGTTTGCAGAAATGTACTCAGTTACTAACCGAGTACATTTCTGCTGGTTACACTAATCCTGCACGGATGGCTGCCAGCTTCCTGGATCACTAATTCACCTTATTTGCATGGTTTTCACCTGCAAATGGGGTAATTAGCAGACAGGAGCTGTGTCTGTGCAGGAATAGTGCAGGAGCACTCGTGCACATCCTGGGAGGTTGTTCCTATCTCTCAGCGGCCATATTGCCTCCAGCAGCTCCTGCACTATTCCTGCACGCTGTGCATAGTTTGCTGAATCCTGTTTTACCACCCATAATGAATACACATATAATAAATAACTTTTACACTTGTACAAACTGATTAGCAGTGCTACATGTGATGCATTATTCCTGAAAGGAAAGTAGGTTGCAGACAGACATGGCAAAATATTCTGAAAAAGTGCTCTTTTAAATCCTGCTGTACTTAAAGTAATCATCTAGCATGTGGCATTTGTTGATTCATACATTCTTTTAGTAAGTATGAAGATGGTCTAAGGCAAAAGATAAATTGTGGTCAATATGAATTATATGACTCCTCTGAAAACAGTCCTAAGATGGTCATTTGATTGGCTAAACTATGTTATTTTATTGATGGTAAACTATGATTACCACCATAAAAAGAACTGTTTAGCCTAGAAAGAAAACATATTTGAACTTGCCACTATTACAGCACAACAGGCAAGTTCATTAATAACAAATAAAAAAAAAAGAATCATACTGGATAATAGACTGCGTATCACTGACACTGTCAGTTATATTACGGAGAATCAGAAATTCAAAGTTAAAATGTCAGTTCTCTGTGTTAAGCTGACACTGAGTGGCAACCAGTAAACTTAGCCAATTCTGTGGACACATTAGCAGGTATACAGATGAGCACATATACAGTATGGTACAGGCATAGACACTTCAATGCCCAAAGTGACAAGGGCAGGAAAAACATTACTTATACATCATAGTTATTTCACTTAAAACAAATAAACGGATCACAGTGTAAAAAGAAAAACAGGCCAACTAGTTCAAAATAGGCACACTGTAGTGGTAACTCTACAACAGAAATGCTAATACACTTGGACAATTTGCAATACTTTAATAAGTCAAAACAACAAAAAAACATGAAAAGCCTTAACTAAATCACTGTGTTTTTCGTACAAAGCAGAAAGGACGTCTGCTACTCGAGTATATTAGCATTTCTGTTGTACAGTTACCTCTACAGTGTGCCTATTTTGAATCATAGTTATGTCAAAATATGTCATACATTCCATTATTTAATAAGCACTGCTGAATTGTAGTAATACAGGATTTACCCACTCCTGAAAAAATGTACCCAATCAGGTATTAGCCTTCTGAGTTAACCACTCTGACTGTGGAGAAATTCTGCATTACCCACTAAAAAGTATTGATTATTAGTATACTATGCATATTTAGTGACGTATATCAGCTTACCCAAGTACAGTGTATACTATGCATATTTAGTGACGTATATCGACTTACACAAGCACCATGTGTACTATGCACATTTAGTGATGTATATCGACTTACACATGTACAGTGTATACTATGCATATTTAGTGATGTATATCGACTTACACAGTGTATAATATGCATATTTAGTGACGTATATCAACTTACACGTACAGTGTATACTATGCATATTTAGTGACGTATCTCGACTTATACAAGTACAGTGTATGCTGTGCATATTTAGTGATGTATATCGACTTACACAAGTACAGTGTATACTATGCATATTTAGTGGCGTATATCGACTTACACAAGTACAGTGTATACTACACATATTTAGTGACGTATGTCGGCTTACACAAGTACAGTGTATTCTACGCATATTTAGTGAATTATATTGACTTACACAAGTGCAGTGTATACTACACATATTTAGTGACGTATATTGACTTACAGAAGGGCATCCGGCGTAAAACTTTTGCCAAATGAGATATGTGGAAAACAATACAGATTTACATACCGGATCGGTTGAGGCCTGGGTTAACAATGACCACCACCAGTACTGTTAGCCAACAGGGTGCTGGCAGAAATTGGGCTACTGTTGGCTGAAGGAGGACAGAGCAAGATGCAAAGGACAGGAAGAAATGAAAACAGATGATCCGCTGTGGCGACCCCAAATGGGAACTGCCAAAAGAAAAAGAAAAAGAAGAAGATCGACTTACACAAGTACAGTGTATACTATGCATATTCATAGGTTCATAGGTTCATACTAGGCTATCTGCCCTAGGGCATTTATAAGCCTAGCCAGAGTGTGTTTGGCTTTCGCCACCCATTTTAAATTAATTTTGCTATGCCCTTTTTCGAGGTTAGTATACTGTGCCTCTGTTTAACAGTGACACAGAAGTGATACCCGGGGTAAACCTACGATCTACCATCCACTCATCAAGATTCCTCTTGAAGAGAGTCAATGAGGGACTCTGCCTAACCTGGACTGGGATTTTATTCCAGAGTGAAGGGAGCCTCTGGGTTATGAATCTGTCCCTCCAGCATGTCCTATTTATTTCAGTGCTGAGGTTCAAGTCTCGAGCGTAGCTCGATGGGATTTGGATTTTCTGAGGTGCAGCATGTCCATTAATTCTGGGTTGGACATGGCTTTATAAGTCAGGCACAGATCGCCTCTGAGCAGGCGGTATGCCACTGAGTAGAGCTGGAGTTTCTTTAATCGGGCAGCATATGGCATCTGTTTGAGCCCTTTGATCCTCTTGGTGAGGTACTTTTGGGGTCTTTCCAGTTGCTGCAGGTGTCTGGTAAGGTACATCCCAAAAGGGGCATTGTACTCAGTTATGGGCCTGATGAGGGATGAGTAAAGAGGCACGATGACCTCCCTTGATCTAGATGTGAATCCCTTCATGATTAGGTGGGCTATATAAAATGTTTTTCTAACCACTTTGGCCATGTGGTTGTCAAATGAGAGATTGCTATCAACTTGGGTCCCCAGGTCCCTAATTACTTCTTCTGTACTTAATGGATTACCACCTATGTGGTAATTTGTGGGCACTTTGTTTTTGCCAAAGGGGATGACTATACACTTTTTGGCGTTTAGCTTGAGGTCATGGCTCTGGCACCAGTTGTCTGTTTCTATGAGGCCCTTTTGGAGGATGCTTGTGTCAGATGGAGAGTTGATTATGGTGCCCAGTTTGCAGTCATCTGTGAACTTGGTCAGCCACAGTCCTTCTGTGTTGGCCTGTACCTCCGAGAAATATATACCAAACAAGAGAGATCCCAGGACTGAGCCTTGTGGGACGCCACTTGTAACTGTTTTGGAGTCTGATATGGCTCCAGCAATTCTAACCATGTGGGTTCTATCCTTGAGCCAGTTTGCAACCCATCTAGTGACATAGGGGTTTATATTTAAGCTGGTGAGCTTATCTACAATGCCCGAGTGAGGTATTGTATCAAAGACTTTTGCGAGGACCAGGTAGGCTGTGTGGACCACCTTCCCCTCGTCAATGGCCTTGGTGACTGTTTCATAGAAATCGACCAGGTTTAAGAGGCAGGATCTGCCCTTAACAAAGCCGAACTGGGTAGGATCCAGTGTCTGTAGGTCCTCAATATCTTTATTTATGAGGTCCATGATGATCCTTTCCATAGCTTTGCAGACCAAGCTAGTCAGGCTTATGGGGCAATAGTTTCCAGGATCCATTGAGGCACCACCTTTGTGGAGAGGGACCACTGTTGCTGTATGCCGCTCTTTGGGTACATATCCTGTAGTAAGGCTGAGATTGAACAGTAGTTTTATGTTTGGGTTTAGCTCTTCTTGGAGTTCAGTAGGATGCAGCCTGGGACACCATCTGGTCCCATTGATGCTGTGTTTTTTGCTTTGGAGAGGGCAGCTCTTACCTGAGCATCTGAGATGTCAGGGGGGCAGCACTCTGCTGGGATAGATATTTGCCCTTTTGGTGGGGAGGGGGGAGAAGTTTGCACTGAACCTGTCAGCTAGGATGTTGGCAATGTCTGTGGGTTCGGTGTATTTTTTGTCATTTTGGACTAATTCTGGGCATATCTGGGAATTTCCACCCAGGTTCCTAACATAACTAAAGAAAGCCTTGTGATTATCCTTAGTGTCCTGTGCAATTTTTCTCTTGAAGCTGGCCTTAGACGATTTTATGAGTGCCAGTAGTTTTTTGCTAATACTGATCAGAGATGCCTTCCCTTTTTGGGATTTTGCTCTATCATGTAGTAGCTTCCTCCTTCTATTGTATAGTTTGTTTATGGCTGGGGTCTACCAGACAGGATGTCTGCCTTTGGAGGATTGGGTCTTGGTTTTATTTGGGATTGCATGATCCATGCATTCCTGAAGGTGTTCATAGAATGCGTTTATAAAGGATTCTGTGATCTGGGCCATATTTTCCACAGGCCCGGGGGCTTCGAATGATTCCACCTCAGTTTTGAGGGGTGTGAAATTTGCTTTAGAGAAGTTTTTCACTGTGGTTTTCTGGGCAGGGGGTGGGGTCAGGATGTGAATATCCAGTGAGATTAGTTTATGGTCTGATCTTACCAGTGAGGGATACACTGCTGGTCTGGAGCATAGAGTCCCCATGTTGGTGATGATCAGGTCCAGTATGTTTTCCCCTCTTGTGGGAGTGGTAACAAGTTGTTCCATAGCATTTGAGTTTATAAATTCTAGGAACCTTTGGGCTAGGGTGTTGGAGCTCGGTAATGCTCCCAGTCTATGTTTGGGTAGTTGAAGTCGCCCAATATAATGGTATTTGGAGAGACCTTCATATTTTCCAGTGTTCTCAGGAAGGCCGAGTGGGGTTCCTGGGTTTGGAAGGGTGGTCTGTAGCAGGCTATAAACTGGAAGGCAGTTTTACCCACTGTTAGTTGCACATGGATAGTCTCTGATGCTTCGTGCTGTGCCACCAACCTGGAGGTGTGGGTATCTTTGACGAATATTGATACCCCCCCTTCTTTTGTGGTTCGGTCCAAGTTTTGGGGCCGAAAAGCATGGTATGAGGTATAACTTGGTAGTGCTGGGGTGCTCTCGGGAGCGTTGAACCAGGTTTCTGTTACTGCACAGATATCGATGTTCTCCATGTTAAGGAGAGTTTTGAGTCCGTGCATCTTGAGGTTTAGGCTTCTGGCATTGAGTAGCATTACTCTTAGTTTCTTATCCCTTGTGATACCTATGGAGGTGGGTTTGCCTTTTGAGCCTTGCCTAAAAAAGGCACTATGGGGGTAGCAAGAGCCTTTGGCAATATCCAAAAGCCCAGGGGTGACAGGTGCAAGCCGTCCCTAGCGAAGCATCGTGGCCTGTCTAGCATGTCATCCCAGGCTGACAGGCATTGGATCCCCTTTGAATTACACCAATACTTAAGCCAATTGTTGAAATTGATCATTTTGTCTTCATATTGTGGCATCATTCTTGGTGAGGGTAAGATGCTACTCAAGGTCAGGGTCATACCGGCCTGGGCTACATGCTCAGAGAGCTCCTCTATGTCTCTTTTCATGTAGTCCAGGGAGGTACGTCTCAGGTCATTCACACCAGCATGGACAATGACTGAGTCATATTTGTACTTGCCTTGGAGTGACCTGAGTGCTTGTGTTATGTGGTGGATCCTAGCGCCTGACAGGCAGCTCACCGTGACCTTCTCCTTGTTCAGCCTGGTGAGCGGGACGTCAGTGTGCCTGATGATAGAGTCACCTATTACAAGTGTATCAGGTGTGTTGTTTAGCCTCAAGGGCTGTGACTGTTCGGCACACTGGTTTTGTGAGCTATGTGTTGCACGTGTTTTGTCTTGGGGTAGCGGTTGCTTGGGTGTCTATTTTGGAGGTCTCTGCTGCTTAGGCAGATTTTTATTTAGAGCCTCCGAGTATGTTTTTGTGTGTTTATGTGTTTGGTTTGCTGTTGTGGTAGGTCTATGTGAGACTGGAATTGTAGTGAGTGTGGTTTCCTTCTCCTCCTGACTGGTTACGCCAGTAATGAGTTGAGAGAGCTTAGCCTCCAGTTTGGCTATATGGTTGCATCTCTCACATGTGTTGGAATTTGTTGGGTGGAGAAGAGGGCTGTCTGTGTACATAAGGCAGTTGTAACATTGCCTCAAGATTCCCAGATTCACCAGCTGGACTGGAGAGGAGATTGACAACTGACCTTTGGACATGCTAGAATAGTATTTGGAATTCCTTTATAATTGAAAAAAAGGGCCAATGGGGAACAAGGTACTCAAGGGGAGTTTGTGAGGGTGTAGTGCTTTTAATTTTTTAGTGCTAACTTAGTGAGCAAGTGCCAGGTAACTTAAATACAATGTGTTACAGGTAACTTAAATGCAAAAACGACAAACAGTAACTTTCTTTCAAGTGAAACAAGGAAATAAGTACAGTAAGCAATGCAGATATCACTAGGGATCCACAGAAGTGCTGAAAAGCTGCGTTTTAGGTGGAATTAGCATTTCAGGGAAATAACAAGCAAACAAACAAGCATGCAAACAAAGCTAGATTCATCAGGCCTGGATCTAGTCTATGCTACAGCAAACAAGGTGTACCAATTTCAGTAAGAAACAGTTCAAATATGTAGGCACTATAAGCCTTTAACCAGAAATGCCCAGCTCAGAAGGGCAGAGTCCAGCCTCTCCTCCCACAAGAGTGCAGACCACGAACCTTCTTAATGTAAAATAACTGGCCTGAAGTCCAAGTGCTTAAACCAGAACTAATTCACTAATACACTTTTAGAACACATATTTAGTGATGTATATCGACTTACACAAGTTCAGTGTATACTACGCATATTTAGTGATATATATCGACTTACATAAGTACAGTGTATACTATGCATATTTAGTGACGTATATTGACTTACACATGTACAGTGTATACTATGCATATTTGGTGACGTATATCGACTTGCACAAGTACAGTGTATACTATGCATGTTTAGTGACGTATATCGACTTACACAAGTATTCCGCGGTGGTGGTGCTGCGGTAGTGCTGTCGCCTCACAGCAAGACGTTGTCCCGTTCGATTCTCAGCTAGAGCGTCTTCTGTGGAGACATGCATGAATGGGCGTACCTTCACTGAAGGTTGTGCGTTAGGGCCAGCAACTCAGCACATAAAAATCAACTGCCAGTCATTAGCGGATCAGAGTTCCACTGTGGCGACCCCTAACCGGGAAAAGCTGAAAGACACAACATCGACTTACACAAGTAAAGTGTATACCATGCATATTTAGTGACGTATATTGACTTACACAAGTACAGTGGCTGCATAATATAGAATCAAATTATAGCAGCCTGTCATGGACATGAATGGTAGTGCTTAATAGTAGCAGAAGACAGTTATGGCATATACAATAAATAATTGAATCCTCTGACAGAGACGGAGTGAGATCCATTGTCCTGCATTATTTCACACAGGCAGATATAGCCATTCTTTAAAAAATATTAATGATAAATTATCTTAATTTGAACTAGTCAAGACATTACTGCAAGCTGCCAGTTTGGCAAACTAAAGAGCATTTCTCATGTAGCCTTCTTTTAAGACCCATGGTTCATTTAAGCTTTCCTTCTGCCACTGTTGATTGGCACTGTTTAACACATGGAGAAAGAACAAATTCATTTTAATTAAATGTAGTATTGATGCTTTGCTGCCTGACACATTCTCAAAAACCGTATACATAGAACTGTATAAACCAAGATCTGGGCTTGTCCATAAGAATTTTGTTTAGGGCACAGGAGTGTGATACCCAGTACTTCAAGCCCAATACTTCAAAAATTAACTGCACCCCCCCCCCCCCAATAAAGAAATAATTCTGGAATTCAGAACTCGCTGTTGCAACTTCAAAGCATTGTTCTGGGGGGAGGGATTCCCTTCCTGCATCATCTCTGATGGGGAGAGGCTGTGCTGACCACACTCCTGCTGCATATATACTAAGTCTGAAATTGATCTACATTACAGTAGGGGTAAAATTCTGAGGAACTGCAAAGTTTAACAAGCATCACTTTTATTTACACTTATCTCTGAAAGTTGAAGGTATGTGTGGAATAATCATATGTATCGGCTCATTGATATTCAGTTTCAAACATTATACAACTGTTTCCTTATTTATTATTTATTTTATATTTGTTTACCAGGCATATCTGACTGGCCAAGAAGCCCATTTACAGCAGAGGCCCAGGCAGAAAAGCTCCATTACAATACATATATACAACCTTACAGCAGTTGTTAGCAATAAACACAAGAGAAAAAAGTAATAATCAGAAAATGATGGTAATTTACATGTAGTACAAAGAAGGTTGCAACAGAAAATAAAGCACAACATATAAATATAAAAGACAGGACTGAATACAATATTATATGGTCGACAGAGTATTATTACAGTAAAACATAACATTTGTTAGAGTTCAACAAAGACGTGGATACTCTAATGGTCCATTAGACAGTAGTTCAGAGTTGAGTAAAGTAGTAATTCTTAGATTAATTAAAAGAGGGGGAGAGATATAATAAGCAGAGAAAAGAAATTTTGAGTGTAGATAAGGAGTGGGGAGTAAAGTGTCGATTAGATTAGAAAAGTAAGTATTGACACATCACATATATAGCAAGATGTCTAGCCCAGAAAATTGGGCAGCGCAGTGGTGCAGTGGATATTGCTGTCACCTCACAGCAAGTGGTTCCCTGGTTTGATCCTTCACTGGAGTGCCATCTGTGAGCAGTCTGCATATCCTTGCTGTGTTTGCATGGGTTTCCTCTGGGGGCTCCAGTTTTCTCCCACATTCCAAAGACATGCAGTAGGTAACTTAAGACACTCTAAATTGGCCATAGGTGTGAGTGTGTGGTGTGGAAGAATTATTGCAACAGGGCTAGCCACCTGGTGGTGTAAACCTTGGCTCTTGACAGTTGTCACTGGTGAAGTGACACCCCAACCCCATGTGCAAAAAAAAGGGGTTGTGGATGGATGTCGAGACCAGAAAGAGAGGAAGCTTTGCTACTGCAGTTCTGTATAGAACTTTATAAACCATCCACCATGACAGTGCCTATAAGATGTACTGCTTTGAAATCTGCCAACCATATAACAAATCCTGTAGTAGACAAATATATGATGAACATGCTGCAGTTTTGTAAATGTATCTATCATGTTAGCAACTGCACAAGTGATAAGATCATTGCTACAATATAATCACCATCTCCCTTCCCCCAACATCCTGTATGCAGTTTAAGTCTGGTAACCAATCTGCTTACTGATAGGTCTTTGTTTAGTCTTTACCTCTCCTTTTATGGATAAATATTCATGGGTAGATCAGAAAGGAAAAACAAGGTGAGAGGGAGGAAGGGTGCTTAATTAAGAAGGTTTCAGTACTGCTGTAAGTGTCAGTCTCCCTTTCTCTCTCTTGCTCTCTGTTACATCTCCTGTCATACAGAAATCTTTACAAAGAGAATAATATCTCTATAAACAAAGTGGCTTTTTCTAGTTTTCGTTTCTTTTTTACCCTTCTAATGGCAGTTGTACAGACATTTTCAAGTCCATTTGTCCAGTGATTGCATAAACAACTTCCTAGTAGGAAATTTCTAGAATGAATGACAGGCCATGAGCTTTATCTTTATATGCTTATAGATTACTTCACCATGATAGTTCTCATACTTTGTTAATTTTATGTGAATTCAGATTTTCTCTTCTCATATTTCCCAAGCCAGATATTTTTCCTAGAATATATTCACTGATAACATCAAGGTCTGCCAATATTAGTTGTGCATCCTCTGTTCTTAGAGCATTTATATTACATTATCGACTTATGAAAAGAGCAAACACTCTTTCATCGAACCGATAATGTTGAAAGTCCTAAACAGCGAAGACATGGATTGCTGCTCCACAAAAAAAAAAAAAAAACACACACACCTACTTAAATATACCAACTCCGAGATCACACCATAGTGGTGGAAATGGCAAAGTCCTGAAGACATGGCCCACCATTTTTTTCCCTGGGAAAAAAAAACGATGTTCCGTGTCTTCGCTGTTTAGGTCTTTCGACATTATTGGCTTGATGAAAGAGCGTTCACACTTTTCATCAGCCGATAATGTAATATAGACCCATTCTTAGACCAGTCTTACCTATCATACATTCACTGTTCCAGGTTTAAAACTGTTATTTATTTTTAACTCCTCCCCTTTTCAATTTGAGAGCATATCATTGTACCTAAATGAAAGTTTCCAAGTCTATCTTCAATGCAGGCTCTTTAACACAAGTGTTATTGATGATGTGATTTAAATTTGTTGAAGGATTAGTATAATGGGAACTATTGCACACCTCAGGGAAAGAGACTTGGGAAGAAGCAGTTCCATTTTTCTCAGTCATGGTGACCTCTGAGTTTATTGTATTAAGTACTGAGGGGCATCATGCATGGGGATTGTAAAGTGCTTGACACTTTCTAAAAAACATTTTTTTGTGTTTTGATCAAGTGCTACTTCTGTTATGGTTCATTCACATCATTTTTTTAAATTAATCTTGAAGGGGTATGCTGAAACCATGAATAGAAATATTTTTGCTGCTGTCTTGTATAACTTTATTTGTAACTCTGTTTTGTCTATACTTTAATCACAGTTATCTCAACAGTTTGCAAGAAGTTTATTATTTTTTTGTTTATTCATGGTCAATCACTTTAATAGTTTTGTGATACCTGGACTGAAATATGATATATGGTCATTTAGATGATGGTTTATTTATTTAACATTTGTTAACTGGGAAAATCTGACTTGGAACAAATCAATTTTCAGTGGAGGCCAGGGGAGAAATGTTCCAGATCATTTTATCGATAGCTATGTCATCAAGACTTTTTGGTTGAATTTGATTTGTTTTCATTCTACACTAGAGGAAGGGCCAGTTAGTCACATGCCTTGTCTATACCAAGTGAAAAAGTCAATGGCTTTAGGGATAGAACTGGGCTTCAGACTGGGTAAAATTTAAAGGTTAGGTTTGGGTTTAGACTTAGGGTAATAGTTTGAGTTGCAGTTAGTAAAAAAAAAAAAGTAAAAAAAAAAAAAAAATATATATATATATATATATATATATATAGGTGTTGGACACTCGATGGAAAGGACACAATGCTGACAACCAGGAGATTGATGTCAAAATATATACTAAATAAATACTGACGCACTCTGTGCATGCTGTTGGAATTACCCTTGAGCAGACTAAACCAATGGAAAGTGCTTTTGCAGGAAGGCAAGCACCCCCTTGTGCCCCCATACCAATACTAATTATATATACTAACTCAGAGATTGCACAATTCTCGGGGAAAGGGAATATTCCCCTACCGAGGGATGGTTGAGCTAAAACACCTGTCAACCATCTGTCCGTGTCAACCAAATAGGTGCCCTCATTGTGCCCTTTCAATCAGGAGTTTGACTACCACAGAGCTATATATATATATATATATATATATATATATATATATATATATATATATATATATATATATTTATATCTATCTATCTCTATATATATATATGTAACCTGATGAAGCGCACGTTAGATATGTGTGCTGCTTTTATTAATTAAATCAGTTGTTGTTTTATTTCGTGGTGGTTCCAGTGTTTCCTTTTACTAATATATATATATCTAGTGAGTGAGAAATATAGATATAGCTATAGATATATATTAGATATAGATATGTGTGTGTGTGTGTGTGTGTGTGTGTGCGTGTGTGTGCATGTGTGTGTGTCAAATTATGTATTGGTATACACAATATATTGGCATAACTAATCCATCTGAATAATTTTAATTGTTTCTTAGCATAACGTAATGATCATCATGAGCACTGCCATGCAATTTCTTCGTTTTTCCATGCAGAATGGAGTTTCTGTGCTTATAATATGACATTACCTTTACATCATAAATGAGTTTGTCTCTCTGTTAAGTTACAGTGATAGTGATATAAGTCAGTTGCCTTTCATTTGTCTTTGAAAGCTGAGCTAGTACTCCTTTTTAACTGTTTTTTTCTCATTTGTGTTAACTATAAGCTATTAAAAGTCTCATATGATCTATTGGCAGTTTCTTCAATAAAAAATAAGCGAAGAAGAGGTGTTTTTTGAAGAATTTCAGTCCCTCAACATTTTTGTACAAACTCTGCAACTCTAAGCAAGACCAAAGTTCTAGGGTTAATCCTGCAGACAGGTATGCTTTTCTGATGCTTTACCTAGTTAATAAAAAAGTAATAAAATAAATTAAAAATAAAATCTATAGCAGAAATCATCTAAGATTGCCTGGGCCAGGTTCTGCTCAATTTTTTGCATGTTTTTTTTTTTTTGCCACTGCTTATTTTAGGTAAGTGTAATCCCTCTTTATTGCAAGTCTGTTCTTTTTTAAATGTATTTCTTCCTTGTACACTGTTGACATGAATAGTTGATTCAGCCTGTATTCTCACTTAGTCATGGGTACCACCTAAATCCAACACCAGCAGTTTCTTAAACATGGCCCCTAATTTGAAACTTGTTAAGGACTGGCGTGCTTCCTCTTTTCTGATCTGTAGCAGTTCCATCAGTACTGAGGGTTTGTTAATGCTTGCAAGATGTCGGTATGGATACAGGGAGCTTAGGGTTAGGGTTAGTAATGATCAGCGCAGTGAGAAAACTTGTAAGCATTTGGAAAATCTGGTTCTTCTATATGGAAAATACAAAACCCACATCATTCATAAATTAAAACATACGACCATTGTGTTGAAATGCTTAAGCAGAACTTAGTCAAGTAAACACTGGTAGCATGTTATGGTAGTATATTTTAAGAGTTTAGTCATGCACTGGATCAAATTTATACCCATTTTTCACACCTCCTAATTATTTCAGTATTTCATGCCTAGGTAATATTAAAATCTTCTTTCAAGATTAACAAGAACATTTTTTCAGCCACATCACCAAGGATTCGGAAAGAACCCCAGTGATCATGATAAGAACTAAAGTATAAAGGCCTGTTTCCATAATTAACAATTTGTAATTCAGAGAAACATTATCCACAATAAGGAAAGACCTCATTATTAGCTAATTTGCATGTCTCTGAATCACTGTTAACTACCACAAGTGCAAATCAGCACTTCTCTGCAATAGCTAATGCTGGCAGCCCATGCATCATGTTGGCACAAGCACCCCCATTAACTCTCCCACACACATAAGCACATTCAAACACACAAAAAGACACACACACGCACACACACGCACACACACACACACACACACACACACACACACACACACATGCAAACACACACACACACACATACCACATGCCACTTACTGGTCCCTGAGTTGGTAGGATGTCCCCAATGTCTCTTCTTCCCTTTTTTGTCTCTGGCCTCATAAATCATGAATCCCTACAGTCAATTAATAACACCAGATATTAGAGTATCATTCATCTCATTGTTATGATGTGCATTGCGATACTAGAGTGGTCCCAAATAATACTGTAAAAAACTATTCCTGCTGTAGTTGACTTTTCCTCCTGACTTTGTATTAAAGAGTCCACCCACACAGAAAACTTTTATATCTCAGCCATGGTGGATTTGTTCATTAACTATTTGTAGTTTGTTGTCTGAGTTTGAATGTTCATTCAGTTTATTTCACTGTATGGAGGTAGTCAAGTGTTCCTCCCAGCTTTGTACTGAAGAGTCCACCCACACAGATATGCTCCTGATGTTGTCTCTTTTAGGTTCCCTTTCCCTTGTAACTCAAGAACTATTGCAATTTTCACAGGCTGTAGAGTTTCATATTTTGTAATATGGCTGCACTAGCTGATTGGTTAGTGTAGTGGGTTTAATGTTGCTGCTTCCTGTATCAAGGGCGAAAGATATGAATGTTTTCCATATTTTACTTTACATATATTTTTAACCCGTAGGTGATATTTTCAGCTGTCTTTCTCTGAAGTTCAGTAGTGGTGCAGAGGACTAATATCCTTTGTGTGAAGTAGGAGGTACTGGGTTCAGATCTGTTTTAGTGTCTTTAAGGTATGCTTTACAAAGTATGTAGAGCAGGTGCCTTGTGTTCCCCAACTCACTTCTTTTTAAAGTACCATTAAGGCATAATGTGAAAGAGTTATCCATGATGTCTACTGTTACCCTATGACCCACATCTATTTAAGGTGCCATGAAGGCATGATATGGAATAGTTGTCCCTGGTGTCTGGAGTTCCTCCCAGCCCTAAGTGAAATTAAGGTACAATGTGAAATAATTATTTCTGGTACCAAGTGGTCCAACTGACCAACATCATCTTTATTTTATTTTAATGCGTGCTTTTAGGAAACACTATATAGTGTACCCCTTGTGTCTAGTGACCCATGCCACTGACCAACATCATCTTTATTTTTTTGTTAGTGCCTTTTAGGCACTGTAGTGCTCTACTTTGACCCACACCATGTTTAAGTCCCATTATGGTACGCTATTAAAGAGATTTCCCTGGTGACTAGTGTTCTCCTTACCCAATGTTATGCAATTTGCTCTTTAGTCTAGGGATGCATGGAGGTATAAATAGTTAATGAACAAATTTACCATGAGTGAGATATAAAAAATATTTAATATAAATCATAAGCATGTTCATGCTCAATGGTGCTTTATCAGATGAAAATGATTACAATATACATTAAATATTTTTTATATCCCAGTCATAGTGGATTTGTTAATTAACGTTTTGTAGTTTGTTGTTGGAGTTTGAATGTTTCTGCAATCTATTTCACTGTGTGGAGGTATGACAGTCCCACCAACCAACACACTTGCACACACGCACACATATACATATTTGTGCACCTGTGCATGCATACACACACACACACACACACACACACACACACACACACACACACACACACACACACACACACACACGCACACACCTACCCTATCACCTAATACCCCTACTGTGATCTCCCACATATACACAAAATGATACATACACTCACACATGCAGCTACACACATAGACACACCCCCAGCACTACTTGTCTGGTAAACTACCCGGCACTACTTCTACAGTGAAGGGTGAACAGTAGCTTTTGACTGTGTTCATTAACACGAGTGCCCATGATTCATGATGTTACTTTACTCAACTGAGTGATTCTCTGTGTAAATACCTCACTGTAAGCAGTTCTGGCGAAAGAGGTCATGCCTAGTTAGCATATGCTTCTCCTCTAGACTGCCTCACTAGCATGTAGCACATCTGTGGAGGCAGCCTACCATTATGTTGCATGTTGTTGTGCTAAAGCACAATGCTAGGGTTGTCTCTGAATATGAAATTACTACTGCATGGTGTACATTTTGAGGATATCATGTGTAAACATCACAGTAACATTTCTGAATCAGCACCAATATCATCTAAGAAGAAGTCAGGAAGTTACCCTCCTGGAAACTGGAGCAGCATTAATAACAAAACAGCATCTAAAATATCCACTGAGAGAAATTGATACTTGATGAGATATGCACCCTTGGATCAAACATTTGAGTCCCCATCCTGAGTAGTTCTACAAATTATGTCATTTTCATCTATACACTGAAAACGGTGACTAAGAAACACATATTTTGCCAGATGACACTCTACATAAAAGCTATACTCTACAATATGAAACATAAAAAATTTGAAAAAATATATTTATTATATAAAATAAAGAGTGTTGTGGAGAGATTCAGTCATTTCCTACCTTATGAATATATTCATAACTTCAAGTTTCAAATAGCACGATACTAAGTGGAAACAGTGAAACAAATTTGTTGCATTCAAACCTTCAGTGGCATATTATTGATAGATAGGTTCATAGGTTCATAGATCTTTACTAGACTAACAACCACAAGAGCCTTTTTAAGCCTAGCCATGCATCCCAAATCTCTGACAAGTTCTGATACCCTTGATAAGTGTAAGCATGGGCCTGGGAGATGAACCATTTACAAGTCACCTGTGTCCATTAGAGACATAGGTACCAAACTAGGGATGAATTTCCAGTTTCCCATCCAATTGTCCAAGTTTTACTTGAATTTAGTTTGGGAGGAACTCTGCTTCAGATGGATAGGGAGCCTGTTCCATAGACAGGGTAGTCTCTGGGATACATACCTATCTCTCCAGCAAGTTCTATTTATATCACAGGCAAGTTTTAAGTCTTTAGAATGGGTAATTCTGGAGCTGTTTGTTATGTGGATATGCAGGAGGTCCATCAGAGTGGGGTCTGGCAGTGCCCTGTATGCCAGGTATAGATCTCCCCTCAAAAGCCTGTAGGAGACCGAAAACAGAGATAGGGCCTTGAGGCGGTCTGCACAGGACATATTTCTTATGCCCTGTATTCTTTAAGTAAGGAACCTCTGTGGACATTTCAATTGGTGGATATGACTGTTTAGGTACATACCAAAGGGGGGATTGAACTCAATGATAGCTCTGATGAATGCCGAATAGAGTAGAACAATGACTTCCTTGGACCTAGATTCCATACCTTTGTTTATAAGTTGAGCAACATAGAATAATTTCCTCACCACTGTAGACATGTGATGATCAAAGGCTAGATTACTATCTATGTGTGTCCCTAAGTCCTTGACTATTGGGTCAGCTCTAAGAAGTGTTTTGTCAATATGATAGTTACCAGGGATGGATGACTTCCCAAAGGATACTCTTACGTATTTCTTGGCATTTGGTTTTAGTCCATGGCTCTGACACCAGTTGTTTGTCTGTGTCTGCCCCTCCTGGAGAACATTTGTGTCAGCGTGAAATTCAATGATAGCTCCTAATTTGCAATCATCTGTAAATTTAGTCAGCCAGTGACCACTGACATCGGCTTTGACTTCTAAGAAGGAAATGTCAAAAAGGAGCAGTCCAAGGACTGATCCCTGAGGGACTCCACTTGTGACTGGCCTCTTTGTAGAGGTGGACTCCCCAATTCTAACTTTCTGGGTCCTGTCTGTGAGCCAGTTGGCTATCCACTGGGTGACATACTGGTTTGTACCTAACCTTTTGAGTTTGTCAACAATACCCGAGTGGGGTATTGTGTCAAATGCCTTGGCCAGGTCATGATAGGCAGTGTGAATGACTTTGCCCTCATCCATTGCTTTGGTGACCTTCTCAAAGAAGTCCACCAGGTTGAGTAGGCATGATCTGCCCTTGACAAAAACAAACTGGGTTGGGTCCAGTGTCTGGAAGTTTATTATAGCCTCTGTTGATCATTCCCATGATAATTCTTACCATGGCTTTACATATAAGACTAGTAAGACTTATGGGTTTGTAGTTTCCAGGGGCTGTAGATGGCCCACCTTTGTGCAGAGGGATGATTGTTGCCTTTCTCCATTCATGGGGCATGAAGCTTGTTTGGAGGCTACAGTTAAATAGTAATTCCAGAGGCCCTGATAGGTCACATTTCATGCTCTTAAGAAGGCATCCTGGGATATTGTCTGGGCCCATTGATGAAGTGTTCTTAGTCTTAGAGAGAGCATTAAGGACCTGTTCCCTAGTGGTAGTAGGGGGAGTTATATTTGATGATATTTCCTGAGGGAAGGTTGAGGGGGAGAGAGGAGTAAAGTTGGAGCTGAATTTATCAGCCAGGAGATTTGTTATATCTTCTGGCTCAGTATAGGTGGCTCCACTTACAATGATTTTGAAAAATCATAGTATTGGTGAAGAACGTATGACAGATCAAATTAATTCCATACAGGGAATAAATGTCACCCAGTTTTAGAACAGCATTTCTGCTCTATATGTTTTTAATAAATGTTGTGCCTGCAAATACATACTGTGAGCTTCCTGAACTCTTTATAGCCTGTCCCCACAGGGGGCTGTCTACCTTCTCAGACCTCCCATTCCTAATATGTGGGCTTCCTACCTTCTCAGCCTCCCCCGGTCCTATTACATGAGCTCCCTACCTTGTCAGCCTCTCACATTCCTATTATGTGGGTTTCCTACCTTCTCATCCCCTCCCCAGTCCAATTATGTGGGCTCCCTACCTTCTCAGCCCCCCCAGTCATATTATGCTATCTCTCATAGAAGTCTTAAAGTAGCATATTCTAGTCATGAGATGGAGAGAAGCTGAAATGCATAAGATATAAAGGATGTGGCCTGTGCAATAGTTCTTTATTGTTCTTTAAATGCTTTCAGAGAAGCTGATATTGTTGTCATTTACAGGTAGTAGTCTCTGTAAGAAATATACCTTCAAAAATTAGAAAATGTTTTAATGCATTTCAAGGAAACACTAATAATGGCTAAATTTAGATGCTTAAATGTTGACTTTCAAATCACATGCAGCACTGCAGAGAGTAGTGTTTCTAGATCTCAACACTTGGCTCATCAGTTTGGCTTTGGTATTTTTTGTGCAGAGTGTGCATATCTTCCCTGTAACTGTCTTGGGTATTGATGGGTACTCTGTTGCCCTCTTACAACCCAAGCTATAGACATGCTATAGATGAACCAATTGTCTTATAAACTTCGCATAGGTGCATGTGTGTGTGTGTGTGTGTGTGTGTGTGTGTGTGTGTGTGTGTGTGTGTGTCTGTGTGAGAGTGTGTGTCTGTGTGTGTTTGTGTATGTACATATTTATGCATGTGTGCACATCTTAATGAATACTGGCATAATGCCCAAGTTCTTTGCCTTGTTTCAGCTGCATTCCAAGGTATGCCTTAGCTTCCACACCAACTCAGCTATGACAAAAAAGGCAACTGAAAATAACAGAATGAATGAAATCAAAATGTTATTTGGGGATACAGGGATTACCAATGCTATGTACTAAAACCGACAATCCATTCTGATAAGTAAAGCAGCACCAAAAATAAGGAAAACAGGTATTAACCCCAGAGTACAAATGGCTCCAGGTAAGGATTTGTATTTTTCAAGAAGTTAAAAGATTGTAAATTTTGCACTTTATGGAACTCTTAAATTTCTAGTCTCACACCAGGACACAAGTTCTACTCAGCAATTGCATTCTGCTTGCCGAGCACACTCAAGCAAATCTGAAGTCTGCGGCTATCACTCCACCCATACAGAATAAGAAGGAATCAGCACTGCAAACTAAACAAGGATATACATTTTGAGCCTCAAGAGCAGGAGCACACTCAAGCAAATTTGCAGTCTGCAGCTACCACTCCACCCATACAGTATAAGAAGGAATCAGTACTGCAAACTAAACAATGATATACATTTTGAGCCTCAAGAGCAGGAGCACACTCAAGCAAATCTGCAGTCTGCGGCTACCACTCCACCCATACAGTATAAGAAGGAATCAGTACTGCAAACTAAACAAGGATATACATTTTGAGCCTCAAGAGCAGGAGCACACTCAAACAAATCTGCAGTCTGCGGCTACCACTCCACCCATACAGTATAAGAAGGAATCAGCACTGCAAACTAAACAAGGATATACATTTTGAGCCTCAAGAGCAGGAGCACTCTCAAGCAAATCTGCAGTCTGCGGCTACCACTCCACCCATACAGTATAAGAAAGAATCAGTACTGCAAACTAAACAAGGATATACATTTTGAGCCTCAAGAGCAGGGTCAGTCCACCCAGGCATTCTACTTGTATGCTTTATGAGAGTGAAGCTATTACATTAACAGTATTTCTTAGTAGTTCTCAGCTTGCTAATTAAACTGACTGTTGTAGCCTTGTGTCCCCCCCCACTAGTACAGTAATCATAACTGTCCAATAGACAGTATACATTTAATTCACATCCCTGTGACTAAATTAACCATCAAGCAGCCCTCTCAGTGTTTTCTGCCTATAACTTGGAGGCCCACCTGTTTATTTGCATCTCTATACATTCCCCTTCATTGCTAATGTATCTCCCTACTCTAATCTGTACACAAACTGGTTACTAATCAGCAAGTCAATGTGAAGCCATACTCCCAGCCTTAATAAACTTTGCTGTCTCTTCTCTCCTTCACTTTACAGGTAGTTTGAATTATTACTTACTCCCTCTGAGGCCTTCACTGATTTCCACTGATTGCCTCTCTGGTTTATTTGCATTCCACCTGGTTTACACCCCTTGTGCTATCTCCCTCCCCCAATACAAAGTCTATATTAGAATCCTGCTGAGCATGGAGCCAACTTTAAATTTCTAGTCTCCCACCAGGACACAAGTGCTTTCAGCAATTACATTCTGCTTGCCGGTAAGACATTAGACTCCAGGAATTTGTTTTAAAAGTGTACAGATTTGTAAAGTAATACTTACTTTTTCTTTTGTCTTGGTTGGCTCTGCCCTGCTCCGTTCACCCTCGCTAATGCTCGGGCTCTCTCCGCTTCCCTGCCCTGCCCCCTATTCCCTCCCACACCCACTACCTCTACATTTATAGTAATCACAGCCACAACCACAGCTCACCCTCACATCACCTCCACCAATCACAGCTCCTCAAGTCATATCACATTATACCACACCAACTTGCT
The DNA here is from genome assembly GCF_019279795.1 of Protopterus annectens. NCBI lineage: Eukaryota > Metazoa > Chordata > Ceratodontiformes > Protopteridae > Protopterus > Protopterus annectens. Next base: position 1,090,841,862 of record NC_056747.1, on the reverse strand, counting down.
CCACACAAAATACTCCCAATCACTCTCATTCCCACTAGGCATTTCTTACATCACCCACACTACTTCCCCATCCACATATAGTGCAACCCTATAATTCCTATTCAGATTCCCCCACCTAGAAACAACTTAAACTTTATAACCATGACTATCACGCAACTAAGTCTAATCTGTCTTCTCATAATTCTTTACAACACCACAAGTTATCACTCTAGCAATATCCCTAAACTTAGTAGCACAACACTGCATTATGCACTCTCGTATACAGACACCACACATTATAATAATATCTGCCCACATTTATTCAAGAACTACATAATGGACCAATTCAGGACTAAACACATATGCTCTCATTCCTACTCCAAAAAAACACAATACTTTCTTACACTCCTCTCCAAACTCCAACATCTGTATAACCATTTTAACTCCAGGCTCACCATAAGTGGAGATATCCACCCCAACCCAGGCCCAAATCCATCTTGTCCAACTCAAACTGCTCCAACACAAATGTCAGAACATAACATCCCCACTTTCTTCATCCCTGGGCAAATCAACAACAGCAGCAAAACCAACCATCTTTTAATGCTAAATATTAATATCAGAAGTATCAAAAATAAAATACCCGAACTCCAGGCCACAATAGCACACTACTCCCCAGACATAGTTGCTTTAACAGAAACCTGGCTAAATAAAAACATAGCTAACACAGAAGTTCTCCCTAGCGGCTACAATATCATTAGACAAGACAGACCACTTCATAAAGGGGGTGGAACTGCCTTACTGTGCAAGTCAAACTTAACTGTCCATCAATTACCAAACTCCTACCCCTTCCCCAATAATTGGGACATACTTATCTCACAACTTCAACTTCACCCTAAAATGGTCATCACCACAATTGTGATTTATATTCCACCTGGTAATACACCTGCTAGCCCTGAAGACTTCTTATCCTGGTGTTCTTCCACATACTCACAAGAAACCCTTATTCTGGGGGACTTCAACCTAGATTGGTTCACCTGTATATCAGAACCAACAAGTAATCTAATAAATTTCCATGGCTACCAGCAGCTAGTCCAAATTCCATCTAGATGTGATAAAAAATCTAAAAGGGAATCCAGCCTTGAATGGGTCCTAACTAACAACCCCACATTGTACCCTCACACAGGCAGTCTCCCAGACACCTTAAGTGACCATAACATAATATACTTTATACATAGTAGAACAAGCATATGCAAAAACCACTAGCTATATATCCACTAGAAATGCAAACAAATTCTCTCCTGAGGTCCTCAACACTTTACTCTGTAACTGTGACTGGACCCCCCTAAAAACCCTCCCACTTGACCAGGCTGTAGCATATTTCAACAAAACATTTCTACAACACCTAGACACTGTCGCTCCATTGTGCAAAATCAAGGATAGAACCTCTTCAAACCCCTGGCTCAGTAAAGAAACCAAACAAATCCTCAAGTCCAGAGACACTGCCTGGCTTTACTATCAAAAAAACAAAGAAACACAAAGCCTAACTAAGTACCAAGAACTGAGCAACCGTGCAAAAAAATGCATTATGCTGGACAAAAAATCCTACTACACAACATTACAAACTAAATACCAACACAACCTGAAAAAATTTTGGAAAAATGTAAACCAGCTACTAAAATCCACCCAAAAGGCTACCCCCAAACCAACCACCCCTGACACTAAAGTTCCCATCGAAACACAATCCAACTCCCACTTTCTGAACTCATTTCTATCCTTAGTATCACAGGACAGTTCCTTCCTCACTCTCCCCCCAACACAAATAACACTAATACAAGCTTTACCCTCAAAACAGTTTCCACCACTTCAATCAAAAGCATGCTCTCCAAACTAAAAACCTCATCAACAGCAGCCGACCTACTCCCCAGCTATTTCTTGAAACTCACAGTTGATGCTATTGATATCTAAGTCTCCACTCTCATAAACAGATCAATTGTTGAAAACTATGTGCCCAAACTCTGGAAAATATCCTATGTTATACCCATACATAAAGGCGGGACCACCACTGAACTTAATAACTACAGACCCATTGCTTTACTCTCCCCCTGGCCAAAATCCTAGAAAAATGCATCCATACCCAGATGCTAAACTATCTCCTAGACAGCAACATCCTGTCACCTACTCAGCATGGTTTCAGACCTGCCCATAATACCACTACAGCCCTCCTCTGCTTCACAGATACAGTGAACCATCTCAAAAATGAAGGCCTGCAGGTGTCAACTCTTTTTTTGGATATGTCCAACGCATTTAACACAGTCTCACACCAAATTCTGCTAAACAAACTAAACCAATATCATCTATCAAATTCCACTCTTATCTGGTTCCAAAGCTACTTAACTGACAGGTACCAAACTATGAAATGAGAAAATTCTCTCTCTCCTCAGCTGCCCATAAATATAGGAGTCCCACAGGGTTCTATCTTAGGACCACTACTATTCACAGTCTTCACAAATGACCTCCATACCTCCACACAGCATGCATCTATAATTCCGTATGCAGATGACACTACCTTAATCTGTGCTGTACAAAACATTCCCACCCTCCTGCAAACAACTCAGCTAGCATTCTCTGGCATTGAAAACTACCTTACCAAAGCCCAACTTATCTTCAATCCAAAGAAAACTCAGCTTATGATTATAACCAGTTCTAACAAAAAGACTAACAGTCAATTCACTATCTACTCCACTAATGCTACTCCAATTGCTCCAGTGGCTCAGGCTAAGCTATTGGGAATAACCATAGACTCCCACCTAAAATTTGATAGTCATCTCAACTTAACTATTAAAAAAGTACATGCCAAACTGGGGTCGCTCTACCGTATCAAACCATTTCTTACCAACAACACAAGATCAGCCATTGCTCGCTACCAACTTCTATCCACCCTACTCTATGCATCTCCCATTCTGACTAATCTCAACAAAACTGAACTAAGCAAAATGGAAGCCTGCTATAACAGAATTGCCCACTTTGCTGCAAATTGCTCATATAGAACTCATCACTGTACTGCTTTGAGACAGCTCCACTGGCTTGAACTGCCCAACCTCCTAACCTACAATCAGCTCTGACTCTGTCATTCTATCTATTACCACCCCAATAAGTGTCCTGCCCTTAAAAATCTAGTACAACATCACTCAGCCAAAAGGCCTCTTAGATCATCAAGCAAACTACTACTAGAAGGCACCAACAGCTACAATAGCTTTGGAGATGCACTATATAGTAGTTCAGTGGCTAAAAAATGCTACTCTGTCCCTACAAGCATTCAAAACACATCATCCAAAGCCTCCTTTAAAGACCTCATCAGGCAACATCTCAAGGAAAGTTGGCAGTGCCATGATTGCTCCCCAGGCTAGTGAAAGCGGATAACACATACATACAAAATCTAGAGCACTTGATAATAGTTTTCAATCTTATTCACAAACACTGGCTAATCTACATTGTATGTACTGTACCTGTGTACTATGTATGTATTCTACCTATGTTCCAAATTTCAGCTGTACACCACAAATCTATTAATTACCTTTATTTTTAAAATTAATATTTTTTTTTTGTTTGTTCTCCCCACTGTAACTGTTTATGTGCCGCATACCACTGTAAAAACATGTCTCCTGTAATTTGTGTCTAAATAACTAAATGTGTCTGTAATTTTTCTTTGTGGAGCTTTTCTCCCCAGGCCTCTGCTGAAAAAGTGCCTTTTCGGCTCAGTCAGACACCCCCGGTTAACAAATGTGAAATAAATAAATAAAATAAATAAATACATTTTCTTAGTGCAATCTATAACAGCAATCATTGCAAAAGTCTTATTTTCAATCTATTGTACAAATAAAGATATTACATTTCAGAATCTTATTTTTTGTTTCTTATCATATTAAAGTGCTTTGTTTATATTATTATTATTAATTTGAAAATTGAAGAACTTTGGAAAGTATTTTTTAATTTTTGATGTTAGTTTCAGTGACCAAACTGACAGACCAAGATGGTTCTGTGAAAAGCAAGGCTGCTGATAACCCTGCCCTGTTCAGCCTGTAGCACTCCTCACCTGTAGCTCAGCAGACCCAGGAGAGCTGTAAAAGCAGTTATCCCTTTGCACCAGGAAAGTTCAGATCTCAGCATCTCACCACTGTGGCCGTCAACACGTTCAACAAATTTGCTCTTAACCTCTTCCCTGTTACAGCTGCAAACCATGGAATGTGCATGAGGCTCACCAGAGACCATTTTAAAATGTCTGAAATTGAAAAGAAAATATTTCTCTTCCTCCACACTCCATATGTGCTAGCTGTCAGGTCATTTTTTTGCAGGCAAAGATCGCTGCTGTGAGATAAGTATGACATTCATGTTTTTTGTCTTGAGCTGAGGGCATCCAACTGAGAGAGAAATGTTTTAATCTACAGGTACTCCACTTAAGTACAGCAAAGTTATCAAAACTCACCAATTAGAAAGCAACCACTCAGAATATTTATACAACTATAATGTTTCCTATTAGGAAAAGTGCTCCCCAGAAATCAGAAACAGAAAAGCAAAGACACTTGTGCTTCACCATGACACTGAATCTTAATGGCAGGGGCAGAATATGATTTTGTTTTGTTTTTTACATTCCATATAATACCAGAACATGATTCACAGTGTACACTTTGCTGTAGCTTAGGTTTTGTTAGTTTCCTGAAATTCAAAGGTGTGTGCTGTTTTTTAAGATGATCTAGTTTTAGGACTGTCTGACCTTGATGGGATGATGTTTTGTTTTAAGAAAACACAGATGGATTATAATGTCTTGGTTACACAAGGGAAAACTGGAACAACTGGCCAAGTCTTGCGGGCCCAGAAGCATGAGGACTGGTAATTTTATTTGGGGATTCTGACTACCTAGTCTGACACATTATTTTTTATCGCATCTTTTTGCTGAGATCTTGTACATCATTAGAACTACGTAAATGCAGTTCATAAGTGCACTTTTCATGCTTAACATGGAGTTCTACAAATGGTTTTACAATAAAGGTTTTCACAATTTCCCTTATTTTTTCTAGTTATATTCTTACTTACACATCTGTCAGATACATCCACAATGACAGCACTCTACTCTCCATACCTCATTTTGGTTTGACACCCATTTCCATGGCTTATTCCATGTTTCTGTTTTTGTGTTCTGCCCTCCCACTTTTCCATTTCCATTCCATACCTAGCCCCCAGTTTATTCCATCTTTTCACAGATTTGGTTCCCCCTTCTTCATTTCCCTTATCACTCCTAACATCTGTACGTTTATTACTTCACTTCCTTTGCCTTTCTAGTTCTTTGCTATGCCTTGCTTAATGATGTTTCTTCACTCCATGTCCAGCCCAGCTAAGTATAGCTCTCATCTATTCATAGTCTCGGTTTTCCATACCTTTTTACTCTTATTCAAACCCAAAACATGTGATTTATCCCTGCTTTTTTCCCTTACACCACCAACTCATGCATAGTTACAAGGGATGCAGTTCAGGAGACCATTAAGGAGCTTAGCCCAGTTTTCCAGTTATCCAAAAGTACAGTCTGGTTAAATGACTTACTCAAAGTCAGACAGCAGGCAAATGTCGTCTGAGGAAATCAAACCCTGGACTACGAGAAGCAGCTCATTAACAGCTCATTGCCTTTATCCTCTGCACTAACTTGTAGACTATCCTGTGCACTAACTGCCTTTCCTGCAAGGTAGTCTAATCCCTTCCTCTTCTAGTTCTTTCCTTTTTACATTATTGAAACATTGTACCCTGCATTCATTAACCTTCTCTTGGTTCTTCATGTACTGCTGGGGTGGTGTGAAGTAGCAGGCAGACCAGGCAAAAGTTGTTGAGCTCACGCTCAGCATATGATGAGTAGGTGGCAACAAAGTAGCAGCATTTAGAAATGAATGCTGATATTGCGTTTGTGGTTAGTGCTAAGGGCTGTTGCACTTTTGGCAATAAAATATAGAAGCAATGTAAAATTTAGCATGACCTTTGAGGGTCAGTTGTATAAGGTCTCATCATCAGGTGACAGCCATCAGAAGTAGAATTAACAGAGGGCAACTGAGACTGCAAGGGGTTACTAATAAGAGCAGATTCACCTTTACCTGGTTGCTTTAGAAGAAGTCTTGTCATTTTTAAAGAGAATATAATTAAAAAAAATGGATTAAATAATTTTAAAGGAAATAGCAGGATGTGCAGCATAGTGGTGCAGTGGATAATGTTGCTGCCTCACAGCAAGAGATTCTTTGGTTTGATTCTCAACTGGAGTGCCTTCTGTGCAAAGTCTGCGTGTCTTCCTTGTGTTTGTGTGGGTTTTATCTGGGTGCTCCAGTTTCTTCCCACATTCTAAAGCCATGCAGTAGGTGGACTGGATACTCTAAATTGTCATTGTTGTGAGTGTGCATGCGAGTGAGTGGTATGAAAGAACAAATACAGCAGGGCAGGGCTAACCACCTGGTGGTGTGAACTGTGGTTCTAGATGATTGTCACTGTTGAAGTGACACCCTGACCCCATGTGTAAACATGGGAAAGGGGTTATAGATGGATAAAGGATGGAAGGATGCTAGTGAGGGGCATGGAATAAGAGGGACCATTTTATGTGTAAAGGAACTAAAAGATATATACTAAGTATCAATGCAAAAAGCTTAACTGAAACCAAGAATTTCAATATTATTTATTTTATTGTTATGCAGTTATGTCATCTTCTGTTTCTTAGAAAATTTTCTGCCACAGCCTGACCTGCAAGGACAACTGAAATGCATACAGCTTAGAATAATCAATCAGCTTGGAAGTTTCTGGAAGGTGTGAAGAATGCAGAAACAAAGAAAATCTGCAAGATTACACAGACAAAGACCAGATGTCAGGACTGAAGGCTGGACACTTGTGCTGTGAAGGACAGCTTTTAACTACTGAGCCACAATGCTGCTTTAAGAGGCTGGAGAGTGTTGGAAGAAAAAGGTAAAGTGTATTTAAAAAGCTAAAGTAAAGACTGTGTATATACTTCATGGGTAGGGCAGATGTGACATAGATGTGAGATAGACAGAGATCTGTGTCCAATTATCAGCTGTGCTGGGGAGAATCATAGGCAAAAATAGAACTGAAAATATAGGACTTCAAACTATAGGATCCGATAAAGGTAAGTAATTTAGGGAGATACACTTAGCAGTAGATGGAGACAGTAAGAAACAACTATAAAAACAGAAAATAAAAGGTAGTGCGAGATGGCAGTGAAGTAATCAGTAAGTGGAGAAATAGCATTATTAGTCCTACAATAAATTATCATTGTATTACTGCAAATGCACAGTGAATAATATCCTTTAAGTTGTTCTATGCACACATCAGAGCAGTAATCTTATTCAAAATCTGCACTAAGCAATCAATTGAAGAACAAGAATGTCCAAATCTATTATCAGCTGTTTGCTGTCAGACAGGCATGTGCATGCAATAGAACAGTATCAAATATCTAAGTTTTACAATGTTTGAATTAAGTTTTGCACAAAGCTGTAGTAAATATTCACTCCAAACAGTTCAGCACTGTAACATTTCACTGTAGTGCACTAATGATATTACTCGAAAGTAGAGCTCATCAAGATGCATGGCATAATGCACGCAGTTAGAGGCGGTAGAAAACAATGGGAAACATGGCAATATGTAACACTGCAGCAGATGACCAACATATAGAAAATAGCAACGAAATGTGCACATCTCAGAGACAAGCTACTAGCAGGGACCTAATAAAGAAGAAGAGTCTCTTCCCAATACCACTGTTGCAGATTCAGTATGGAAGTCACCAAATAAACATATCAAACTTCATTAACAGAAAACGCCATTAAAAAACTTACGGAAGGTATTTTCATCAAATGCCAGCACTGATTTATTCTTAGGTTTTGTACTACTTTACATTTCAATGTCTTATAGCCCAAAATAACTGTGAGTAGGATTCCCATACTGATGTGATTTTGTTTCAGTCTAGCATCTTGTGCACACAGAGTAGTTTGTATACCTATTAAGGAACACAATGTAGGTGTAACAAATGTAGTTTTCATTCTGCAGTTAATTTTAATGACAGTTTTATGAATCACTGATTTCTTAGGCTGTCTCTGAAAAAAGTATTACTATTTCTTTTTTAAACATTTACTATAATTTGGGCTAAATGTAACATGCTAAAACTATTTCATAAATTCTTCTTCATTACAAGATATGTAATTGATGTTTTTAAGAATGTACGGATAAAACTTTCCAGCCACTTTCCAGACCACTCCACATTCTTGTTTAGGCTGAAAATTTGCTCTTCTACTAGAGATGAAAAACTACTTATATAGTTTTTCATGCCATCTTTAAGCTTCTGCAGTTACAGTGATAAAAGCAGAACTTAATGGCCCAAATGAGAGAATGTACCAACTTAGGCAGTGTTGCCAAAAGGGGCAATTTTATACACTGATAGGTCTAATAAGGAATGAATAAAGTTGAGCCATAGCATGGTATCTTCAGGCCTAGAGAAATGCCATGAAGGATAACTGTGCTCGATATAATATTTTTCTAACCATAACTGAGAAATGTTGGTTAAAGGAATAGTCATTATCAGCAGGTGTGCTCAGATGTCTGATGACTAGTGTCATTTATGTAGCATGAGGTGGTGGTTGTGGATTTCCTGGAGGTAACTAACCTGCATATCTTGACGTTAAGACTAAGTTCATGCTTACTATACCAGGTATTTTTCTGATCAAGCGCTTGCTGTAGAATCTGAGTGTTAGAAGGGAATTTGACAACAGCATTCACTTTTTATATTTTTAAATATATTGAGTCATAGTCCTTTGACATGTGATTTCTTATTATAGAAGTAGATGCCAACGAGGATTGGACCTGTGGCATGGTCCTGAGGAGCATCACTTTTAACCTTTTTCTGACTACAGGAAATACCATTTATTTATGGTGTGAATTTTTTCAGAGAACCAATTTACTATGCAATGAACTATGTTGGAGATGTTGAAGGTGACTTTATCAATAATATCTGCCTGAGCAAATGGTGGACTATGATGGGAAAGAAAGAAGTAACTGATTACTTTGTCAGAAATACTGGGTGAGCAAATGACTGTAACTAAGGAAATGATTCTTTTGAGCTGGGACACAGGATCTGAATTGCCTAGACATAGCATAGCCTTATTAAGTTTAATTATGTTGGCTGCCAATAAAGCAATTACTAGAAAATGGAAATCAAAGTCTAAACCAGCTGTATTTGAAATACTGAATATTATACAAGAGATAAAAGAACTGTAATATGGATCTTTAGAAAAGAGAAGGAGCAAATTACATAGAGATAAATGGAAATTGTGGGAGAAATGCATGCAGAATAATGTTGAAGAGGAGGAGTGAGGTTTAAGGGAAGGCAAGAACTGAGCAAATGATATCATTTTAGACTGATGATAATTATAAAGAAAGAAAAGATATGTGATGTATATTGCATGTAAAAGGAAATAATGTTAATATGTTTTGTTTTCATTTCAATGAATGTATGCATGCCTGCTATGTATTAAGTGGTGATTTAATAAAGGTGTTTAAAATAATACTACTTACCGGGGTGATAGTATCAAAGGCATTGGTCATTTATAGGTAAGCAAGGGGAGGTTGGCATGATAGTTAAAGTGTTTACCTTACAGGCACATGGTGCAGTGCTTGGTTGTAACATGCGGTAATTGGCTAGGCCTACAAGGGCAAGTAGACTAGTACTAACCTATGAACAGTGTGACTCATATATTGTTTTTAGTTCTATATTTACATGTTCAATAACCTTGTAAATAAATCTGATGAGGCTGACAGGTCTAAAATACTGGGGTGATTTCTGGCCCAACCCTTATTTAGTGTTACTACAATGACTATTTTCCATGTTTCTAGGGCATAGCCTGTGGAGATACTTAGACTGAAGAGAATTATGTGGAGTGTAGCCAGGAGTATTACTGGAACCTAAAGAGGTACTGTAGGCAGAATAGACTTAAACAATGGCAAAAGTGAGATGGGGACTTGAAAACTTACACTGACATGATAAAAACCAAAAATGTATTCCCTTTGTCTCTCTTTGTTTTCTAAGTTGTCCAATCAGAACTATAGCTAGGTCATATAGCAGCCTGAGCGATTCTTAGACTAGCACCCCCAGCTCAAAAATGGGAACCCCGTCATCTTTAAACTATGCATAAATGTAGAAAAAATATATGGACTTATTTCCAGGCCTACAAAGTTACCAAATGACCTCTTGCATCAGGCATGACAGACTTACTCACACTAATTCCAAATTCAGTCATCAGATTCTGGTGTTATGTTTTTAGGGGCTTTACTAGTAGATATACACTGGTGCCATTTTTTAAACATACTAACTACAGTCTTAAATATTTGCCTGACTTGACTTCACTACCCCACTTCATAACCTTGGTACATCATTGGTGATATACAGGCTTCCTATGTATGGCACGATGCATCCGTACACGGGTTTTGACAGCTGTTAAAACCCTAGGACCACACTAGCTGCCATATTTTTAGGCAAATTAATTCCATAACAGTTTTTATCCATAAATATAAATGTGTTTGTGTGTGCATGTGTATAACTGTGTGTGTGTGTGTGTGTGTGTGTGTGTGTGTGTGTGTGTGTGTGTGTGTGTGTGTGTGTGTGTGTGTGTGTGTGTGTGTCACTGTGTGCACATATGCGTGTGCATGCACAAAGAGGCCAGTACTTTTAAATATCTAATTCCTGTAATTTCTGTTCCCATTTTATTTGCTTTCCTCTTCTGTAGACACATAAGGTTTAACCTACCTTACCAGTGATCATTTTACGTTGTCTTGTCAATTGTTTTCAGGAACCACTCAATTTTATTTTATTAATTAAATTACAAAATTAAATTAAATTAAATTACAAAACAGTTCACTTAATCACTTTGGCTATATTGAAGAAAACTAGAATCAAGGATTCACAGAGTGATAGATATTCCAGGGCCACAGAGTAAAAACTCTCCATCAGGTCACACCTCCTTTCTGTAGGAAGGCTATACCAATGAATCTCAGAGTATGCTTATTCCAGAGGTTTGAGAGGTGCTGGGTTATAAACCATAATGGATACTTTTAAGATGTATTCACTGGGTCTACCTAAAACTGGGAGTATTTGCCAGTGAATGCACAAAATAGTGATCAGAAAACCATGAAGGAGCATTTGACTACCTACCTACCTCAGACATGCCTACCACTCATTAGCACCTTCAAAGTCACCATTATTCAAATAAAAATCAAGCAGTTTACACAAGAAACAATATTTGTTTTTATTCACTCTTTGTTGATTTGGGAATAGGAAAACTATGTTTTTGAAATACTGTAGCTGAACTTCTCTAATTTAAACATATGAAGTCCTGTGAAGATATGTTTTTTCATTGTTTTGTTAGTATGTTTATCTTTGCTTATTTGTTTATTAAGAATATTTGTTTCAGAAGAAAAGAATGGTTCTTGTTCCAGAGTGTATTGGTCTCTTTAGTATACCTTTCACCTGTTTCCAAACTATTGCCCCACTCTGGCTTGGTCTCTTTAGTATACCTTTCACCTGTTTCTAAACTATTGCCCCACTCTGGCTTGGTCTCTTTAGTATACCTTTCACCTGTTTCCAAACTATTGCCCCACTCTGGCTTGGTCTCTTTAGTATACCTTTCACCTGTTTCCAAACTATTGCCCCACTCTGGCTTGGTCTCTTTAGTATACCTTTCACCTGTTTCCAAACTATTGCCCCACTCTGGCTTGGTCTCTTTAGTATACCTTTCACCTGTTTCCAAACTATTGCCCCACTCTGGCTTTGTCTCTTTAGTATACCTTTCACCTTTTTCTAAACTATTGCCCCTCTCTGGCATGGTCACTTTAGTATACCTTTCACCTGTTTCTAAACTATTGCCCCACTCTGGCTTTGTCTCTTTAGTATACCTTTCACCTGTTTCTAAACTATTGCCCCACTCTGGCATGGTCTCTTTAGTATACCTTTCACCTGTTTCTAAACTATTGCCCCACTCTGGCTTTGTCTCTTTAGTATACCTTTCACCTGTTTCCAAACTATTGCCCCACTCTGGCTTTGTCTCTTTAGTATACCTTTCACCTGTTTCTAAACTATTGCCCCACTCTGGCTTGGTCTCTTTAGTATACCTTTCACCTGTTTCTAAACTATTGCCCCACTCTGGCTTTGTCTCTTTAGTATACCTTTCACCCATTTCTAAACTATTGCCCCACTCTGGCTTGCAGCCTGTTACTTTCCTGTACTTGTGGACATCTTCTTTTTCCCTTAACCTCAAGTTCTTACTCTCTTTTTCATCCCTGGATAAAAATCAACATGTGGTACAAACTGGCCAGTGGCAGCAACATCTTTTATTAGATTATTTACTCTGGAGTTACAGCCCTTTTTAATTGAGTCATATTTTCTCTAATCAGCGTTCACCACTGAATAAAATCCTCTCTGTATTCTCATTTTAGCCAGAAATAGTTTCAACATGGTGTGTAATATCAGCTAGAAATGCATATCCTACTCACAGTATTTTGAGTGGTTATTTATTTATTTTTTTTTGCTAGATTTATTTTGTGCAAATATATTTTGGTATTATTACTTGGTATTTATTATGAATTCAAACGTTTATGTATTTTGCGCTGGCTCTACAATTAGATTAATTATTCTTCTTTGTATTTAATTTTATTCTGTTTTTTTTTTTTAAGGCTATGGCTGAAATGGTCGACTAAGGTCAGCCCACCCACATGTTTAATAGACAAATGACATTAAAAAATAAATACATTGCATAGGTTTCCACTCATCTTGGGTTATAAAATGTAAGTATTTCTCCATTTGTGTGAGGAACAAGTGCTTAAAAGTATGTGCTATTATGTTAGAACTTAATCTTTATTTTTGCAGTTGTGGAAAAAGTGAAACAAGAATTGTTGTAAATAATATCTCCATGTTTGCTTTTCTGTACTCTTTGTCTCATCGATAGCTAAACCACTGATGTCATAACCACATAAAGTTAATTAACTCCTTCCAGATTTTTTTTTAAATCCCGAAGGATTAAGCCTCACTACTGTGACTTATAAACATGCAAAAGAACCCACAAGTTTGTTTTTTTCCTTATTTTTTAGAAATACTTAAATGACCACCATTTACCAAATAAAATAAATATGGCATTTACTTGGGTTTGCTATAATAATAGTGGCATCCATAAAATAATGAGAATGAAATAGTCTAACATACAGATTTAAGAGCATAGAAGCCAAAAGAGAAGAAAGTGCAGTTCACTTAAATTCATTTTAAGCGTGCCAAAATTCTTAACTAAATAAACAACAGAGACTGTAAGTCCCATGCTCAACATTCTGTGATATGATATTACTGTGAGAGAGACTGTATGATGGGAAACAATGACTGGTCTGTGTAACAAGAATTAAAAAGAAAGAAAATGATAACCTTTCTGAGTGGAGACCCAAAAAAGCATAACTAAGGAAAATATTTAGTGTGGACAATGGTTTTCCTACTTCTATGATGCTGTGACTTGGAAGTAATTGTAATAAGAGGAACATGGGGCAAGTATCCTTAATCCTCTGAATGGGGTGTGAGGCCAAAATGTATGTCAACAATTTGTTTTAGATGTTATTCACTCTTTTGGTTGTTGAATATTTTTTTCCTGAATTCTGAGCTATGACCATCAATTGGCAAACCACATGTGTACATAACCATTTCTGTAACATTCTTTTCTGCATGGAAGCATCATACGACAAACATATAGATAAACACATAGACACAGATATACAGACAGACACACACACACACACACACACACACACACACACACACACACACACACACACACACTCGCGCACAGATGCACACACACAGTCAAACATATAGATAAATACATAGACACAGATATACAGACACACACACACACACACACACACACGCACAGATGCACACACAGTCAAGCATATAGATAAACACATAGACACAGATATACAGACACACACACACACACACACACACACACACACACACACACACGCACACACATACACACACACACACACACACACACACACACACACACACACACACACACACACACACACACACACACACACGCACACAGATGCACACACAGACAAACATATAGATAAACACATAGACACAGATATACAGACACACACACACACACACACACACACACACGCACAGATGCACACTCATAGACAAACATATAGATAAATACATAGACACAGATATACAGACACACACACACACACACACACACACACACACACACACACACACACACACACACACACACACACACATACACACACACACACACACATGCACAGATGCACACACAGACAAACATATAGATGAACACATAGACACAGATATACAGACACACACACATACACACACACACACACACACACACACACACACACACACACACACACACACACACACACACACGGCACACGCACACACACATACACACACACAGACAAACATATAGATAAACACATAGACACAGACACACACACACACACACACACACACACACACACACACACACACACACACACACACACACACACACACAGATGCACACTCACAGACAAACATATAGATAAATACATAGACACAGATATACAGACACACACACACACACACACACACACACACACACACACACACACACACACACACACACACACATCCCATTGACTCAGCTATGGAAGGAGCAGCAGTACTACACCTTAATATTGGGTCAGATAATTACCTGCAAGGAAGTGATCAGGGAGATAAAACTGGGAATTGCAAACTAGTCACCCTCACTTCCACTGCAGGTAAAACCACAGGTTTCTTTCTAACAAAGAGTTTATAGAATGCTGAAATACTGTCTTGCAGATTTATTGCAATATATCTTCCCACGATAGTGAACTTGCGAGTCCAAACTGATGCATTTCTATAATTGAGCCATCATAGAGGCTGAAAGCAGGAACCCAGCTGATATACTATAGCTAAACTTCAGCAAGACTTTTGAAACTTATTACAGAAGAAGCATGTAGAAATTTAAATTAATGCAGAAGGACCTAAGTGCTGACCGCTGTATATTACTGTGTCATATACAAGATGAAGAAATTTAGTCATTACAAGAAGAACTATAAAGTTTGCAACCAGTGCAGTGAAATAAGATCAAGTGCTAGAACCAAATCTGTTCAGCACATTTTTCTGACCTTTAGCCTAATATTGGCACCTCAAAAGGTGAGCAAGTCACTTATCAATGTCACCAGGACAGGATGTAGTCATATATGGGCATGGAGTGTGGGGCAGTCAACAGGATGCTGTAGTCCCAACTTCAAAGTTAAGCAGGTAAGTAGCAACTGAAATTTGGTGCAGAAAACTGCAAGTGGAAAAATGCAATTTAGGACTGGATCCACAACTGACTGAAGAACAAATATTTGAACCTTTATATTCAC
Organism: Protopterus annectens; assembly: GCF_019279795.1. NCBI lineage: Eukaryota > Metazoa > Chordata > Ceratodontiformes > Protopteridae > Protopterus > Protopterus annectens. The sequence goes on along the minus strand of NC_056747.1, from coordinate 1,090,826,349 downwards.
TACAAGGCTGAATCATGATTTTTAATGTGAGAAGATGATGGCAAAGACCAAAAAGATGCTGAGATATATTGTTCAGGGAGTAGAATCAAGAGCGCAGATGTAATCTTTTCATTATACTGGACACTTTAAGTCTAGGCTTGAAATGTTGGTTACAAATCATGAGACCAGACAGGAAAGGGACATTAAACTGTTACAATTACTGCAAAGAAGATTTATCACATTGTAAAGACATTCTAGTGCAGAATTAGGAAAGGCTAATTACACAGAGCATATTCATGGCCAAGGACATGAAGGACTGTTATATCAATGCATGTTATCATTTGGAGGCAGACAAGAGGATTGGAACTGAAGATATAGTATAAACAATAATACAGGTGGTAAATGGAGAAAGAATTAATGAAAACGTGTTAGGAAATATTACTTCTTGGATATGGTGGTAGGTTATTAAGAGTGGTGTTGTAGATAAAATCAATGAAGGGATTTAGGAGTGTAAACATAGCATAGGAATGGACAGCTGTACAGGTGCTTCCTCAATGGGTGCACACTTCCCCGAGAGTTCTGTTCTTGGTCCAGTTTTTTTTTCACTCTTTCTAAATGACTTAACCCAAGATCTCCCCTCCTTCTGCATAACAACGTATACAGATGACTTTCATATCTTAAGTTGAATAAATGTGATTCTGCCTTGCAAGTTAAGCTGTAAGGCAATTTTACAACCCTTTGGTACTATAGTTCCAAAAATCAGCTTGCCATCAACTCAAAATAGCTTTTTGTATGACATTTGTTATTATAAAAAAAATCTTCAGCAGACTTATCAAGTCACTGCAACTGATCAATTAGGTAATCGCATCTTACAAGTGTCACAACATCAGTAGTCTCACTTAAACCTATATCCAACATTATCATTTCATCACCATGCTGAAGTTATAACTGAAAAAGTTTTCACATGACTGAAATGCTGCCATAAAATAACAAATCTATTGTTCAGGGATGGCTATTGCCAACAATGCATTAACCCTACAACTGCATTTTTCTATTATTTGCATTTAATATTTTTATTGTTTCAATTCACAACACAGAAAAGAATATGTGTGCATTTTCATAGGTACACCACTTAACATTCACAAAATAATGAGATCATTACTTGCAGTCTTAACTGTGCAACCATGTATTAATAAGGCAGTTACAACTACCTAAACAACATAGATGCATCTGTTATAAAATTACATGACCAACATAACTCCCCTGCAGCTGTTATGATAATACTTTTTAGACAGCCTAAACAGGATCTGCTTTTAACAGTCTTCATTAGTTCTGAATCCATCCCCATTAGCTGAATCACAAATACAGCTTTGGTAGAAGCAAAAAAGCTAAATGTAAGTAAGCAAAGATCTGTAAGAGCACCATGGTCCTTAGCTTTCCAACAACTGCAAGATCTAGATCTACTGTCACTCTACTCTTTATTCCTTACCTTAATTCACTCTTTTAGCCAATTCCTGTAATGAATCGCCCTGTCTCTTACTAAACTCATCAGTCCTAAACTATCTAACTTATTGTTCCTTGCGCAACTGATATGTTTCTTTCTCTTAACTGTTACCATTCACTAGCGGGTTGCCAACTTGTCTTGGCCCTCTTGGCAGTCCTAGGCTAACATGCACCTGGCATAAAGATATCAGACACTAAATTGGCAGACTAATGTTCCTCTATGGGACTTCACCATCAGTAGACTTTACTACGGTCTCCTTACTTACACAGTTGAGAATTCACTTTCAAAAAAAACAACAAATTCACCCTTCACGAGCTTGATCCCTGGCTGCTCTGTTAAACATTTTATTTCATATTTTAGCCATTCATATCCACTGGTCTCTCACATTCTCCCTTAGACCTGACAATTTTCCAGCCATGCCATCAAGTTTTTTTTTTTCAATACTTTGACCAATATGAGTTCTGTACCAATCATTTCAGAAGTAACTCACTCTAGGCACTGCCTGCATTATATCTAGGGAATTTTAAATTCACAAGCTGCCTAGGAACTCCAGTATTTTAACTTTCATGACAGTCCTAGAACATGAATTGCATTATGTGGCCATCCTACAGCAAGATAAACAATTTCCTTCCACTGTCTACCTTGCAATGCAGTATAAAGTTTGAAATACCAGGATATATGGCAGATGTTGAAGTAAAATATAACTTTGTTAACATCTGCATGTGCAGCATTACTTTATTGTATGATTTGTATATGAATTGTAGTCATCATATGGAACATTATAGCTCCAGATAGAAAGTGTTAGAGTTAAGAAATAACAGTGTTTGTAGCATCAAAATGTTAAGTGTTGGTGCCTCTACAGAATGCACAGGCAAGGAGGTGTGCGTCAATAGCAAAGGAGCGTACAGAATGCACAGGCAAGGAGGTGTGTATGAATAGCAAAGGAGGGTACAGAATGCACAGGTGAGGAGGTGTGCATGAATAGCAAAGGAGGGCGCAGAATGTACAGGCAAGGAGGTGTATGTGAGTAGCAAAGGAGGGCACAGAATGCACAGGCAAGGAGGTGTATGTGAATAGCAAAGGAGGGTACAGAATGCACAGGCAAGGAGGTGTGCATGAATAGCAAAGGAGGGCACAGAATGTACAGGCAAGGAGGTGTATGTGAGTAGCAAAGGAGGGTACAGAATGCACAGGCAAGAAGGTGTGTATGAATAGCAAAGGAGGGTACAGAATGCACAGGTGAGGAGGTATGCGTGAATAGCAAAGGAGGGCACAGAATGTACAGGCAAGGAGGTGTACGTGAGTAGCAAAGGAGGGTACAGAATGCACAGGCAAGGAGGTGTGCGTACAGAATGCACAGGCAAGGAGGTGTGCGTGAATAGCAAAGGAGGGCACAGAATGTACAGGCAAGGAGGTGTACGTGAGTAGCAAAGGAGGGTACAGAATGCACAGGCAAGGAGGTGTGCGTGAATAGCAAAGGAGGGCACAGAATGTACAGGCAAGGAGGTGTACGTGAGTAGCAAAGGAGGGTACAGAATGCACAGGCAAGGAGGTGTGCGTGAATAGCAAAGGATGGGTGCAGAATGCTCAGGCAAGTAGATGTGCGTGAATAGCAAAGGATGGGTGCAGAATGCACAGGCCAGAATGCACAGGCAAGGAGATGTGTGTGAATAGCAAAGGAGGGTACAGAATGCACAAGCAAGGAGGTGTGCGTGAATAGCAAAGGAGGGTAGAGAATGCACAGGCAAGGAGGTGTGCGTGAATATTAAAGGATGAGTGCAGAAGGCACAGGCAAGGAGTTGTGCATGAATATTAAAGGATGGTAGAAATTGCATAAGAATAGAATTGTGCATTTGCTCAATTCTTTCTTTTCTGATTAATATAATAGCATTTTCTTTTACTAAATCAGACCTGCAAGTGATTTAGGTATATCTCTGAACAGTATCTGAATGACTACTACCAGTTGACTAGCCATACATGTGGGAAAAAGTAGCACCTAGAAGGCTTAAGCCATCTAATATAATGCAACAAGAAGGACATAAGCCTTGTGGGTATTGGATATACATTTTGTGTAAAAGTTACCTGTGTCAGACACAGGATCATGATTCACCCTTTCCATTCTAAACATTTAATTATCGGTTAAGAGTATACTGTAAGCATGAATATAGGGCATTATCAAACTTCACTCTTTACATTTTCTGTGAATGTCATTATGAAAACATGGAAATCTCATTTCCAACTTAAAGGGGCCTCTCTGAACATCAGTCGACCCAATGATGCCTCACTTTATCCCCTCAGGGTACTGGCTTACCACTAGACTTACCTCCAGATTAGATGTCTTGTTCCAAGTGCCATGTCAAGAAGGTTAACAAGTTACTCAGAGACAAAGATGATGTGCCTGGTCTCACTCAGATGCTTATTCAAACTGAGACTCCACTAGAAGAGCTGCATACCATGTTTATTATACTTATCTTCTCTGAACGTCCACTATATCAAGCCACATTACACAGAACAGATGATACACTGAAAGCAAAAAATAATAAAAATCCTCACACTCCCAGTGCATTTAATATACCAACTCAGAGAGGGAAAAGAAAAATGTCCTGTCCCCACTGTTCAATAATCCTGGACATAAAATCAGTAAGACACTGGCCAGGATAAGACTAACTAAGTCTTACTCAGAAACGGCAGTCTAAGAGTATGATGTCAGCATGTCATGCATATTCATGAGGGTGCACTGACACAACTCTAAGGCTAACATGGAGTGTGCATGATTGCAGGGGGTGTGTCAGACTGGCGAACAGTCCAAATATCCACACCCCTGCAAGTGTCTAAACTGCAAATGTCAAGAGAAATGAGCAAGTCCGCTCAAATGTCTACATACCCATCTCTACACTCCCCCACATTCTAAGTCCCTGTACAAGTTTAAAATGTAAAGCTTTCCATTTTATTTTTTTTTTATTCCCGATATAGCTGTCTGTATTTGCACGTGTATGCGCGAGTTTGCCCATTGCTTAGCTACAGTTAGCAGTGTAGACATCGAAGAGGATAATAAACTACTTATATAAAAATTAAGCCAAATAGCAATAGCGTAGTGGTAGAGCCTTCGCACAAAGAGGAGGCATTCCCGGTTCGAGTCCCACCACTCCCCTTCCCATTTTCTGTAGGAAATCTGTGTATAAAAATAACTCCTGGCATTTACCTTTTAAATGTTAGTAAAGTGCATTGAAATGGCCTATGTAGTAGTGAACAATATTATATATATATATATATATATATATATATATATATATATATATATATATATATATATATATAAAGGTGGAATGGTCATGCATACTGATAAATGCATAAGTAACATATGTTAAGCAATGTGAAGCACTGCTAAGCAAAGTTTACTAGTATTAAGCGCAGTTAAGTATAATTACTCATAGCTTAGCACTGCTTTAACTAGCGCAATGGCTTTGCGCGAAGCTGTGCTTCGCGCCGACTAGCGCAAACAAAACATGTTTGCGTGGAGCTGTGCACCGCACTAACTAGTGCAACATTGGGCAACGTCGTGCAACGTAGAGCAACGTCAGGCAACGTTGGGTAAAGTTGAGCAAAGTCAGCTAAACACAGCCACACCTCTTAGCCGGTCTGGCCAGTAGTAAAATAAAAAGCAATGACAGGCCTCGAACCCGGGATACTATGCACCATAATCACAGTACTAAACCACTAAGCCATGACAGCTTTACATATGGATGCATTTCCAACACACTCATATATATCAATGGAAGTTTACCCATTGCTAAGCAGGTTTGCTTTTAGCTGAGAATTTTCAAAACCGGCCAATCACAAATAAGTGCGGGAAATGAGGCATATTTAAGCTCCATAGGCTGGAATAATTACCATAACAGGTTGTAGCTCCCATCTGCAGACAGTATGGCTGGTGTCAGAGAGGGCTCTCATTTTCGAGCGCAACGATGGGGCGTTGAGGAGTCAAAAGTAATGGTTTGGCTCCTCGTCCATCATCATGATGCAAGACTCCTGCAGGGCCAGTTTCAGGGCACTGAGTACAAAGCAGAATCCTGGAACTGTCTAGCACATGATCTCACCAGTGCCACAGGCATCCCTCAGACTGGTGAGCAGGTCAGACACCACTACTCAGACCTAAAGAGACGCAAGGAGGACCGACTGAACCAGTGGATACAGGAGGCCAGTGAAATGGAAAATGCCCCACTACTGAGTATGTAGCCATGGAATTAAGTATATAAGAATTGCTATTGTAGTCTATATTATGGATAGGTATGTCTCAATATCCCTTCATTTACTTCACAGCTGCAGGTGTCCATGCTGCGAATCAGCAAGCCTATGCAGATAGGCTGCTAAGGCTGCACCACCAGGCAAGTTAGTAATTATTCTGCATGTGTTGTCATATAAAAGAAGTGAGAGAGCCTGAAAAAGAGTGTTGTAACCCATTAATAAAGGTATAATAAGTGTTGAATAACTTCTCTGCATGTACTGTTATATAAAATAAGTGAGACAGCGTGAAAAGGTGGTGTAACCCATTAATAAAGGTATAATATGTCTTGAATAAAAGACATCTGCATGCACTGATATATCAAATAAATGAGAGAGCCACTAGAAAAGTGTGTAATATAATTAATAAAGGTATAAATCCTGGAGTGTGTCTGTGTCACTTTCTTCGATATGTTGTTGTACCCTTGCATTATAGAAATAGTACTGTTATATTAAGCGCAGTCAACCCACACATGGGTAGGCCCATATAAAGTGGATGAAGGGAGTGCCAGTAGTTGTTAAGCATATATACAGTCCTCAACTGTCGGTTCATGGCCGGCATGTACAGGTTAATCTGGCACATGAGTAGCTTGTTATTGTGTTCCCCAGAAATGTCAGTGTGCTGCTAGAAATGTAGGGGGCTGTCAACATATACCTGATAATGTCACCTGAACACATCCAGATATGTAGATATATAAATATATATGAAATATATAAATATGTAGCAGTGACATCTGCATCCAGGACAGTTTGTATGTCAGATACAGGTCAGGTATATCAAGAACTAGCAAAATCCATTTCACAATTTAACGGACATTGCCTAGGGTAATAATACATGTAGGGGATGTATAACTGCAGTCAACAGGAATGTAGTGTAAACTTATATAAGTATATGTAAGTTGTTAATGGAGGTATCCTTTTACACACTACTGTATGTGCATAAACAATGCAATTCCACACCTCAGTGGGTATGTCTAATCTCATAACATTTGTTGGGACACATGTCCTATTGGTTCATAAATATTTGCATTTACTATGATGCATGTGCCCTGTTCACATACCACAGTCTTGGTGGAATGTTGCCACCAATCAATCCTGCATGCTGTTAGAATGTCCACTGCTTTTCAACTGTTGGAACTCTGGTGTGTTGGGTTAATGGGAATACTACTGTATGCTGTTACAACTAAATTGGAATGCTGTTGACTATTACTAACCCATATTGTCATTAAATCCTCCTAAACATAGAACGTATGGGAAGGCTGGCGATGGCATCTGGCACCAGCAGGTCTGGTGCCCAGCCCGGGACCTCCTCCTCTGTTGGTTCTGTGCCACCATTGGGTGGAAGTGCTGCAGGGGATGGGGCTCACCCCCCCATGCAAGTGTGGCCGGAGAAGGGCCACCTATCACCCTCCGAACGGTCTGGGCTGTGGTGCATAGGGAGATCGAGCGTTCAGTCGCTGATCCTCTATGCCAGTTCAAGGCAAGAGTGGCACAACTCACGGGTGAGCCTGCCCCTCCTATGCAGCCCCCAGCACAGCCACCCTCCAGGCTGTGAAGGTGCAGTGGTGACTGCCCATGGGTGGGGATCTCAGTTCCACTGTTGCCATCTTTGGGCTCATGGGCTTGCGATTTCCAAACATCCTTCCCCGTCAATGGTGTTCACCCACCTCATGTGTCATATCCTGCCCCTGTATGCATCTTGTTTGTCTTGTCTGTTTACCTCCACAACCTACTTCCCAAAATATACCTACTTTTCCTACCCCACATTCCACTCTCACCTGAAAAAAAAAGGGCAATCTGCTCCCACAAAAAAAATACGCCCCATACATAGCTGCCCATTTTGCACAAATGTCCATTGGACACATAAACTGAAATTTAATTGGCAGTACAACATACTTCGCTGTTCTCACTCTTCTCTCAGGGGTGGAAGGTTTCAAATTTCCCTCCAAATTACTAGTATATGCACAGCTGTTGCTGTTAAAGAAATGGGCAGCTATGGACCTTCCCTACACCCGTCCTGCACATCCTGAGCTGTTTTCCCTACTGTCTTTCCCTCCTTGCGTCCCTTTTTCACCACTTTCCTATCTCCCCATTTTCTTTTCTTTCAAAGAAATGAGCACGGGGTTAGCGTGAGTAAGCACTTTTAAGCAGTAGTTAGCGGGTTTGTGCAAGTGTGCGCGCTTGTGTGCGCTTAGCTAAGTATTGCTAAGCATCATGCAAACCCGCTTACAACTGCTTAAAAGTGCCTTAGTCACCCTGCATATGAGGGGCCTTGTTCTGCTCAGCAGCAAAATAAAACACCACTGTCAGTCTCGAACACCGGACCTTGGACACACTAGACTGCATGAAGTACCACTAAGCCACAGTAGATTTACAGCAGGTTGTTGCTGAAATATATATATCATGATTCAGAATGAGTGAATGTAAAGGAAAGATAGGAATGCCATAACGCAAAACTTGTTCTGTGGAACTTTACCAGCAGTTGTTGTGGAATTGCATTACATGACTGTGCTAACAGAACCAGACATTCTAGCAGTAAATAATGTTACAGCAGCACTTTACAACCCCAACACAGTATCATAGCAGGACAATCCCCACCCAAATATACAAAATACCTGTGTGTTCAAGGTACAGCAAGGATGTAGGTAGGCATACTCAGTACTGGAATTGTCCAGTTTTCTTGAGCATCCTGTGATAATGTCATCAAAAGCAAAAGCACAAACTGTGCAGAAGTGAGTACATTAATATCAACAGTACAGCAGTTCCCAAACAGTTCATGTACCAAATGAAAACATCTCAATAACTACGTATGTATGGCAGCTAATTGTATAAGTAGAAAAGAAACTACATACTCCCATGTATCTTGTGTTAGCATTTGTAGGGGTGAGTACAATTCTACACTGTCAATTGTGTACTGGAAGTGGCAACATTCAGGTCTGAGTACAACATTCAAATCACTGGCTACACCCTTAGCATCAGTTATGAGAAGTATACCAAACGCCTGACTTACACAACGGTGTCCACAGCAAATAAGCATGGTCTCCACATTGGATAGCTGAAAGGGCTACACATACCTGACTTAGCAATTTATAGCACTGGGTTGCTATGACAGTGAGTACTGCAAGTACCACACAGCAGGCTGCATGCAATTGCCAAATGGTGGCCACCAATTGGTGCAGAGGTCATCACATGCACATGTGCAGATGCCTATAAAAGCAGGCTGTACTTGCTGTCCACACATGCAATCATTTCATTGCAAGTAAGAAGAGAGAGAGAGAGAGAGAGACGGACGGATGCAGACAACAGCAGCAGGAAAAAAGGAAAAAAGATCAACAAAAAATATATTGAAAGAAAAAGTAATATATTAAAAAAAAGAAAAACTAAAAGAATATATTGAACAAATATATATTGAAAAGAAAAATATATTGAAAAAAATCATATTGAAAAATAAATAATATATTGAAAAAATATTGAAAAAAAATATTGAAAAGAAAAATGTATTGAAAAAAATAATATTGAAAAATAAATAATATATTGAAAAGAAAAAAAATAATTATATTGAAAAAAAATATATCTTGAAAAAATCATAAGCTATAAAAATAAAAGTTATTACAATACACACGAAACCAACAAATACGAACACATACAAAGGAAAGGTATGTAACAGCTATGTATTTACTGGCATGTAGTAGATGTTTATGAAGAGTACTCTACATAGTTTGAATCATCCATATGTGGCAGCAGTACGTATCTATGCACAGATGCCCTGCATAACTACTGGCATGGAGAAATCAGTGTGTAGCTGTGTGCAGTGGGATATGACTGTGACATATATAGTTCAGCATTAAATGTCAAACATCTGATCCATGTTATCTTTGTTCTGTACACTAGTGTGTACAATGTCTGTTTGTGGGAGTAGCGCATACGGTTATATAAATATGGATGTGACAGAGTGACAAATGTATGATAGTCATATTAATGTGTAGCTTAGCATTGGCAACAGCTGTACCAGGCTAGTATGCTAATCTACCATTTGCAGCTATATATACACCCTCTAATATTACTGTGAGCTCACATGTGACACCTGTTCATGTTGCAGCAAGGCCCAACAGGTCAGCCGTGAGGTACACAAACTTACAGCAGTGTGGACCTTGTGTGTGTATGGCACACACATACGGAGAGATCTGTCTGTGTCAGATATATTAGCATCTGTACATGTGCATAGAGCAAGGGACATACTGCAACTGTTTGTGAAGGGTGGACATATATATGTTGTTGAAGGTTGTTATGTGCATATTTCTATGGAGGTTGTAGTGTGTGGCAAACAAGACAGCATACAGTGCTGTTATATGATGTGGTGGTTAAATGCTGTGGGTATGATTCGTCAGGTTTGCAGTGTTGCAGCCAGTGAGGCCTGCTAAAGCTACATGGGCTGAGAACACCTTCAATGCATTCCGCACAGCACTGTGCAATATTATGACATAACTGTATACCTCACAACCTTTGCATTATTGATATCCCCACCATGAAAGGTGGACTGTATATGTGCCTATATGTATATCTACATGTACACCAATGGATGTTTATATGTATGTGTGTGTGTGTGTGTGTGTGTGTGTGTGTGTGTGTGTGTGTGTGTGTGTGTGTGTTATTTATTTATTTTTTATTTATTTTTTATTTAACATTTGTTGACCGGGAAAGTCCGACTAGGTTCCACAGATCCTGTTTTCAGCGGAGGCCCGGGGAGAAATGCTCCAGATATATATATATATATGTAGAGACAGAGAGAGAGAGAAACAGGGTCATATTTACTGCAACAGATGCCTGGTGACAAAGCCATAGGTTCATAGGTTCATACTAGGCTATCTGCATTAGGGCATTTACAAGCCTAGCCAGAGTGTGTTTGGCTTTCGCCACCCCTTGGAATGAGTTTACTGTGCCCTTTTTAAGGTTGTGTTTACTGTGCCTCTGTCTAGTAGTGACACAGAAGTGATCCCCGGGGTAAACCTATGATCTCCCATCCACTCGTCAAGATTTTTCTTGAATAGAGTCAGTGAGGGGCTCTGCCTAACACGAACTGGGATTCTATTCCAGAGTGAAGGGAGCCTCTGGGTTATGAATCTGTCCTTCCAGCATGTCCTATTTATTTCTGTGCTGAGGTTCAAGTCACTCGATTGCATAGCTCTAAGGGATTTGGATTTTCTGAGGTGGAGCATGTCCATTAATTCCGAGTTGGACATGGCTTTGTACATCAGGCATAGATCGCCTCTGAGTAGGCGGTATGCAACTGAGTAGAGCTGGAGTTTCTTTAGCCGAGCAGCATATGGCATCTGTCTGAGTTCCTTGATCCTCTTAGTGAGGTACTTTTGGGGTCTTTCTAGTTGCTGCAGGTGTCAGGTAAGGTACATCCCAAATGGGGCATCGTACTCAATTATGGGCCTGATGAGGGATGAGTAAAGGGGCACAATGACCTCCCTTGATCTAGATGTGAATCCTTTCATGATAAGGTGGGCTATATAGAAGGTCTTCCTAACCACTTTGGCAATGTTGTTGTCAAAGGAGGGGTTACTATCAACTTGGGTCCCCAGGTCCCTAATTACTTCTTCTGTACTTAATGGATTACCTCCTATGTGGTAATTTGTGGGCACTTTGTTTTTGCCAAAGGGTATAACTATACACTTTTTGGCGTTTAGTTTAAGGCCATGGCTCTGGCACCAGTTATCCATCTCTATGAGACCCTTTTGGAGGATGCTTGTGTCAGCTGGAGAGTCAGTTATGGCACCCAGTTTGCAGTCATCTGTGAACCTGGTCAGCCAAAGTCCTCCCGTGTTAGCCTGCACCTCAGAAAAATATATTCCGAATAAGAGTGGTCCCAGGACTGAGCCCTGTGGGATGCCACTTGTAACTGGTTTAGAGTCTGACATGGGTCCAGCAATTCTGACCATGTGGGTTCTGTCCTTGAGCCAGTTTGCAACCCATCTTATGACATAGGGGTTTATATTTAGGCTGGAGAGTTTGTCTACGATGCCCAAGTGGGGTATTGTGTCAAAGGCTTTTGTGAGGTCTAGGTAGTCTGTGTGGACCACCTTACCCTCATCAATGGCCTTGGTGACTGTTTCAAAGAAATCTATCAAGTTCAGGAGGCAGGATCTGCCCTTGACAAAGCCGAATTGGGTAGGATCCAGTGTCTGTAGGTCCCCAATGTCTTTGTTTATGAGCTCCATAATGATCCTCTCCATAGCTTTGCAGACCAGGCTAGTCAGGCTTATGGGGCGGTAGTTTCCAGGGTCCATAGAGGTGCCTTCATTGTGGAGTGGGACTACTGTTGCTGTACACCATTCTTTGGGTACATATCCTGTAGTAAGGCTAAGATTGAATAGCAGCTTTATGTGATTGGTATAGCTCTTCTTGGAGTTCATGTATCACGCAGCCCGGGACATCGTCCGGTCCCATTGATACTGTGTTTTTTGCTTTGGAAAGGGCGGCTCTCACCTGGGCATCTGAGATGTCAGGGAGGCAACACTCTGCTGGGATAGATATTTGTCCTTTTGGGGGGGGGGAGTTTGCACTGAACCTGTCTGCCAGGATGTTGGCAATGTCTGAGGTTTCAGTGTATTCTTTGTTATTATGGACTAACTCTGAGCATATCTTGGAGTTGCCACCCAGGTTTCTAACATAACTAAAGAAAGCCTTATGATTATCTTTTGTTGCTTGTGCAATTTTTCTCTCGAAAGTGGCCTTGGATGTTTTTATGAGTGATCGTAGTTTTTTGCTAGCACTGATCAGAGATGCCTTCCCTTTTAGGGATTTTGCTCTATCATGTAGTAGCTTCCTCCTTCTGTTGTATAGCTTATTTATGGCTGGGGTCCACCAGACAGGACACCTGCCTTTGGGGGAATGGGTCTTGGTTTTATTTGGGATTGCATGATCCATGCATTCCTGAAGGTGTCCATAGAATGCGTTTATAAAGGATTCAGCAGATAGGGCCGTGGTTTCCACTGGCCTGGGGGCCTTGAAGGATTCCACTTTGGTTTTAAGAAGTGTGAAGTTAGCTTTTGAGAAGTTCTTCACTGTGGTCTTTTGTGCTGGGGGTGGGGGTGGGATGTGGATTTCTAGTGAGATTAATTTATGGTCCGATCTTACCAATGAGGGGTATACTTCTGGTATGGAACATTGTGTTCCCATGTTGGTGATGATTAGATCTAGCATGTTTTCCCCTCTTGTGGGAGTGGTGACCAATTGTTCCATAGCATTTGAGTTTATGAATTCTAGGAACCTCTGGGCTAGGGTGTTGGGGCTTGAGTAATGCTCCCAGTCTATGTTTGGATAGTTGAAGTCCCCCAATATGATGGTGTTTGGAGAGACCTTCATATTCTCCAGTGTCTTCAGGAAGGCTGAGTGGGGTTCCTGAGTTTGAGAGGGTGGTCTGTAGCATGCTACAAACTGAAAGGCAGTTTTGCCCATTGTTAGTTGCACATGGATGGTCTCCGATGCTTTGTGCAATGCCACTAACCTGGAGGTGTGGGTGTCCTTGATGAATATGGATACTCCCCCTCCTTTTGTGGTTCAGTCTGAGTTTTGGGGCCGAAAAGCATGATATGAGGTATAACCTGGTAGTGCTGGGGTGCTCTTGGGAGCCTTGAACCAGGTTTCTGTCACTGCACAGACATCGATATTCTCCATACTGAGGAGGGCTTCGAGACCATGCATCTTGAGGTTTAGGCTTCTGGCGTTGAGCAGCATTACCCTTAGTTTCTTTCTACTTGTGTTGTCTAAAGAGGTGGGTTTGTCTTTTGAGCCTTGCCTAAAAAAGGCACTATGGGGGTGGCAAGAGCCTTTGCCAATATCCAAAAGCCCTGGGGTGACAGGTGCAAGCCGTCCCTTGTGAAGCAACGTGGCTTGTCGAGCATGTCATCCCAGGCAGACAGATACTGGATCCCCTTTGAATGACACCAATACTTAAGCCAATTGTTGAAATTGATCATTTTGCCTTTATACTGAGGCATCATTCTTGGTGAGGGTAAGATGCTGCTCAAGGTCAGGGTCATACCGGCCTGGGCTACATGATCAGAGAGCTCCTCTATGTCTCTTTTCATGTAGTCCAGAGAGGTTCGTCTCAGGTCATTCACACCAGCATGGACAATGACTAAGTCATATTTGTACTTGCTTTGGAGTCACCTGAGTGCTTGTGTTATGTGGTGGATTCTAGCGCCCGACAGGCAGCTCACTGTGACCTTTTCTTTGTTCAGCCTGGTGAGCGGGACGTCAGTGTGTCTGACTATAGAGTCACCTATTACAAGTGTATCAGGTATGTTGTTGAGCCTTAAGGGCTGTGGCTGTTTGGCACACTGACTTTGTGAGCTATGTGTTGCCTTTGTTTTGTTTTGGGGTAGCGGTCGCTTGGGTGTCTGCTTTGGAGGTCTCTGCTGTTTTGGCAGATTTTTATTTAAAGCCTCCGAGTATGTTTTTGTGTGTTTATGTGTTTGGTCTGCAGTTGTGGTAGGACTATGTGAGACTGGATTTGTGGTGTGTGTGGTTACCTTCCCCTCCTGACTGGTTACGCTAGTACTGAGTTGAGAGAGCTCAGCCTCCAGTTTGGCTATATGGTTGCATCTCTCACATATATTTGTACTTGTTGGGAGGAGAAGGTTGTCTGTGTACATGAGGCAGTTGTAACATTGCCTCAAGATTCCCAGATTCACCAGCTGGACTGGAGAGGAAACCAGTAACTGACCTTTGGACATGCTAGAATAGTATAGGGAACTCCTTTGCAACTGAATCAGAAAGGACCAATAGGGGAAAAAGTACTCAAGTGGAATATATGAGGATGTAGTGCTTATTTAGATTATTAGTGCTTAACTTATAGAAATTGCTTATATGAGCAAGTGCAGGGTTTTAGATTTAGAATAAAGTGTTTAATTTGAGAGTTAGAGCAGTTCCAAGGGAAAAAGTGAAGAGTAGACTTTCTGGAGCTGGGAATAGTTTAAACCCGATTATCCAGCGCTGCCCGATGTGCAAAATCGCGCAAAGCCATGCTAAGTGATTTTTATACCAGGGAGAACAAAAGGATAGAAATTAGCCCAATATGGCCAATGAGCTATAAGTTGCTGGGCTGGGACCACTCGTACAGGGATAGATAGGCTGTTCAGAGATCCCTCTCTCACAGTGAACAAGGAAGCCACCTAACTATTCAAGTATGATATGGGCAACACAGGAACCTTAACCACAGTCCTGGATTCAGCAAAGCCTGAAAACCAGACTAGACTAGTACAGAAAGGCAGGAAAGCAGGGAGATTATTTTTTTGTATTTTTTCTTTTTTCACAGATAACAGAAATGCAGCAACTTAAATAACTCTAAATACACAGAGGAGGCTATTGCACTTGAGTGTGTAGCCTACAACTATGTTACAGATATACAAGCAAAAATGACAAGCAGTAACTTTTTAAAGTGCAACAATGAATTTTAAGTACAGTGAGCAATGCAGATATCAGTAGGGTTCCACAGAAGCACTGAATAACCGCGTTTTCGGTGGAATTAGCATTTCAGGGATACAACAAGAAAAAATCAGTACTTAAACACTTCCAAAGTCTCTCTTTTTCTCTCGGCCACTTGTAGGACTCTGCAGGACACCACGAGGAGCTTTACTGAGCTGTATACAAGTGCAAAAACCGCGCTAAGCGATTTTTATACCAGGGAGAACAAAAGGATAGAAATTAGCCCAATATGGCCAATGAGCTACAAGTTGCTGGGCTGGGACCACTCGTACAGGGACAGATAGGCTGCTCAGAGTTCCCTCTCTCACAGTGAACAAGGAAGCCACCTAACTATTCAAGTATGATATGGGCAACACATAAACTTTAACCACAGTCCTGGATTCAGCAAAGCCTGAAAACCGGACTAGACTAGTACAGAAAGGCGGGAAAGCAGGGAGATTATTTTTTTGCATTTTTTTCTTTTTTCACAGATAACAGAAATGCAGCAACTTAAATAACTCTAAATACACAGAGGAGGCTAGCACACTTGAGTGTGTAGCCTACAACTATGTTACAGATATAGAAGCAAAAACGACAAACAGTAACTTTTTAAAGTGCAACAATGAATTTTAAGTACAGTGAGCAATGCAGATATCAGTAGGGTTCCACAGAAGCACTGAATAACCGCTTTTTCGGTGGAACTAGAGTTTCAGGGATACAACAAGAAAGAATCAATACTTAAACACTTCCAAAGTCTCTCTTTGTCTCTCGGCCAATTGTAGGACTCTGCAGGGCACCACGAGGAGCTTTGCTGAGCTGTATACCGTACGGACACAAGCTTAATGTTGACACTGCACTGGTATACCTTCTTGCAAAAACTCTGTACCCATGAACTACCACATAGGTGGTAGTCTACTTAACACCGAAGGTATAAGAGACCATGGGAGACAGGTGGACAGTAGTCACCCCTTTGATAATCACAGTGCCACACTAGTCATGTCATCTGTCTACGTGGCACACGTCATCACAAAAGGTGTGTCATCCAGGGAAATATAGGTCAGTGTTCCCCTTTAGTCATCACACATAAAGCCCATTATAGAGTACAATGCCCCATGTGGTATGTACCTCACAAGACATCTACAGCAACTGGAAACGACACAGACATAGCTCACAAAGAGTAATACTGGCCTCAAACAGATGCCCTATGCAGACCATCTCACAAACCCACAGCTAGACTGTGTCACATACTGCCTACACAGAGATGACCTCTGCCTAACATACTAAGCTATGTCAAACCCAGAGCTGTTGGACATGCTACATGGAGACAGATCACAATCCCTATGAGCTACATGCTCTAGGTACCTAAATCGTGTGACCTCAATAAACAGCACATGCTGGAGGGATAGATTCCTATCTCAAAGACATCCCATACTCTGGAACAAACCACCTCAATAGCAAACAAAGCTCCTAATTAGCAGTCATCATAAATAATCCTGATGATTGTATGGGAGATAGGAAATACACCCCGGGAATCACCTCTGTGCCTCTGCTTGACAGGGCCACGTGAAATGTACTTACCTGTGTGTCAAAGGCCAGGGTAGTGTATGGCTAGACTTCTATAGGCCCTAGGGCCAATAGCCTATTACCTACCTATAAAGCAATACACACCCACATGTACTTGTTGCAATAATTGCTATGTGAGGTTGACTGAGTGTGATGGTGAATGTGTTGGTGAATGTGTCAGTGTTCTGTATATGTATGATAGCTTAGTGGGAAACTGTTTCTGTCATGGTATTATGTGTCCTAGCTGTGATCTCAGCAAAGGATGTGTATGCAATTGCTAGGCAGAGAAAGCAGTATGCCATACAGTCTGACGTAGTCCCTTGGTGTCGACTGGGGTGTCCCATTGTAGGCTAAAGTAGTACATGTATGCTTATTGAGTGTTACTGCTGGTGAATCCAACTCATGTATGAACTGTAGTACTACCTGAAGCTGTATGCCTATACAGCACAGTATGGTGTATGTCCACATTTCTTGGAACCACTGTTTTGTGTGTTCCTGTAGTCCTCACAGATTACATACCTCAGGCATAAGGCTTTATAACTACTGACACACAGTACTGTATGGTACACAGTTAAAGGTCATCTGGGTTGCCATACCTTTGTGTCTGGTATGTATGTCTGATGTGTGTGTGGGTATGCCTGTACCATGGCCTCGGTCATATGTGTGTTACAGGATATAAGTGCGAATTTAGCAACATGTATAGTCTAGTACAGCAGTATGCCACCTATATTAATGAATGTGCACATATGTTAGGCAGGGGTTTGCCATCAATGACTAGTGTGGTATACTGGTAATACTGTAACTGGACTTTACAATCATTGCAATGGAATACATATTTCCTGATGCATTAGCTTGATATATACCTCCTGTGGCTAGGTGGTACATTGTGTCGCATACAGTGTGAAATGTACTGTTGTATAGTCTTACATACTGGTTTATCTTTGTTGCTGTGCAAAACATGGTTTGATATATATAGAGTGTGCCAGGCACTGTCAGGCAGTTGTGGGCTGAGCACTGATATGTGGTATTAAAAGTGCATATCCTCTGACAGCCAATAGGTTGCTATATATGGCAGTTAATTGATATCTGTACTTTAGAATGTTAAGTGTGCCACATGACTTGCTCACACATATTGTTTCATTGTCTTCCAGGGTAATGGCCCACCATCATAACCCCACCTACAGCATGGCAGAGGAGGAACAGATAACAACAAGCCTGGTGCAGCACTATGCCCTGCTGTTCTCCAGAACCAGCCAGGACCAGCATTAGCGGACTGCACTGTGGCAAGATCTTGTCCGTCAGGTAAATGACATAGGCATGCATAACCGGACATATGAGCAGGTACGCCATCACTGCAGTGATTTAATTAGACATGTCTGGCAGCATGCGTCAGATATCTGTAGACAATAGCTTGCCACAGGTGGTGGGGTAGCCATCCAACCCCCCCTCACCAGAGTGGAGGAGCTGCTCCTGAGCCAGGTGGCTCCTGGCCAACAACAACAACAACAAGTAACATGTATCATCATGGAGGCCGGAGCCAACCAGCAAGTTGACAGGGAGCTTGCAGGTAACATGGCATAGCTGTAGACTACTGTTACCTCTATTGGTAGAGCATGCTCATGTGAGATGTGTACTGTGTAGTTAGAGGATGTGGTGCCTAGTGTTGTGCAATACTAATAATTAAGAATGTAATCTGTAGGTGTGTGACTGTCAACCGTTGTACTACTGTAAGATTGCAGACACACAGTAGCAATGCCACAGTTGTTGCCACTGAGACACTGTCTCATATCCTTGTAGGTCCCTCTGGTGTGACAGCAAGGCAGCAGACCCATGCTGGTGAGTGTGTTCTACATTTAATATTGGTAATTAAATGTGCATGTCATAGTTGAGCTGTAGGCCATGTACATTTAACACACCTATGCATAATGCATGCTGTGCATGTTTGCTGTGAGACTATGCACATCCCAGTAATGTGGGTAGCTGCCTAAAACACATACAATACACAGAACATCACACACAATTGTGGCAACACTGTAGTGGACATTGGATAGGCAGTACACATGCACACAATATACACAACTTTGTCATACGCAGTACATGTAAACATGCTACACATTGCGTATTCAGACACCCGCTGTAAGGTCACACTCCAGTATCCCAAATGTCATTCGCACAGCACACATAATATACCTGAGGGGCAGATGGCTCTCATGTGGCTGTGCAACACTCTTCAACACATAGCACATTCATGTTAGGCAATGCCCCCTATTGGGCACCATACAAACCCATGTAACAACTGGCTGTGAAATGGTGAATGCAACCATGGTACAGCAGTTCTGGTACAGCATGGTATGTGCCAGTCTGGCACACATTAATAGCCTTGAGTGACCACATGATGCTGCATGATGATGGCTCATGGTACTACACCCCATCCAGTTACAGTGACCACAGTACTACACATAGCATTAACTGCTATGCACCTCAATGTTGTGTGTATGCAAACATATGGGCCAATACACAATATGCATAGCAATCACCTTTTGTACAAAGTGACACATATATGTCTTGTAATGCTATTGAGTGTATAGGTCACATGACACACACTGTGTATGTGTGATGTTTAGTGTTGCAGTTGTGTTGTAGCATGCCATGTCATGGCTGGCACTGGCATGGCCACAATATGTCCTACACTCAACATAACCACTGTGCAATGGCTATGTTGAGCAATGGTATTCCATCAGGTATACATGCACCACTCATCCTGTGTGTATACATAGCATGCATGTGCTAAACCTGTGTCCACATTTATCTGCTAAAGACACAGATGCTCTAATCAGAAATGGATATCTATGTGGCACACAGATACACATCCAGCCATAGTATGTATACCTGTGAGTGATGGTGCACAGGACATTGCAGAGCTTTTAATACTTACACAGCAATGTTGTGTCCATGTACACATTGTGTTCCAGGGTGAAGCCAATCACTGAACAACAACACACATGCATCAAAGCCATGTATACTTTTATTAGCAAGGGCTGTCTACACCCGCACTGCATGCTGTTGAGCAACACATGCCCTGCATGCTGACACGTGTTATATAACTGTTTGCCTTGTGATACTGTACCCCACCATCACCCGCTATTGAGTACGTTCTGGATTGCTGGTGGTGTGTGTGTGTGTGTGTGTGTGTGTGTGTGTGTGTGTGTGTGTGTGTGTGTGTGTGTTTGTGTGTGTGTGTCTGTTTTAGTGAGGAGTGTATTCGTGTGCATGTGTGCATGTGTTCATGTGTGCATGTGTACATGTGTTCATGTGTTCATGTTTTCATGTGTGCATGTGTGCATGTGTTCATGTGTGCATGTGTGCATGTGTGCATGTGTGCCGACATCATGTACAGGTCGTAAAGTGTGTTTCCTGTCTTCCTCTCACAGGTGCTGACTTTGGGCTAGTTCACTGCAGCAGGTAAACTGTCACTGAGCAAAATAGTGATAATGATGATAGGTGTGTTGAGGCACAGGCATGTTTGTCAGGGTCATTGGGCCACCAATCGACAGTACACAAGTGTCCACCCCATCCATGCACACAGTCATACTGCCAATACATCCATCACCAATGCCCTTAGCTGAGGGACAGCATACAGACGGCATTGACCAGGACAGTGTGGTTTCCATGGCACATACCTCCCGACACAGCAGCCATACTCAGATGTCTGGGAGGGTACCACATAGGCAGATGTCCAGGGGTTCTCATCGGAGCACTGCTGCTCATCATGCCACTGGCAGACGTGCCACAAGTTTTAAACCCTCATGCATGTTACAGGCTGTCATGGAGGCACAGGCACGTATGGAACGGTACACCAGACAAGGACTAATGGCACAGAGGGCACATAACACTGCCGTAATTGACAGTATCCATGACATAGCTGGTGCCATCCGTAATTACACTGAGGTCACTGATAGACATTGGGGAGAGACATTAGATGTCCTCCGCAATGTCATGTCCATGTGTCAGGACAGTGCAGGATGGTTGAGTCATCGACGTGGACGTATGCCAGCAACATCAGCAGCTGGCAGTCTCCGCGGATGTCCCTCAAGCCACAGCCGCTCCCATAGTGCCAGTACCAGCCCCAGCAATGTTGGGGGTGGGCTGTCCGTTGAACATCCTAGAAGACCATGTGCACATGGCTCTGGACAGTCTCAGCAGGGACCTGGGTCCAGTGTACATCCATCTACCTCTGGGGATAGTACCCAGTCTGGCTTAGTACCTGATAGTGTCAGTAGCGCCCCTGCCAGGCACAGGTACTGTATCCATGGCCAGAGACAGTGATCTGTAAAGCCTCGCAGGTACAGTCTGTGGCTGTCCCACAAATATCTGTATATGGCAGCCACATGGTGGAACTGTGTGCATGCAGACACACACACACACAATCCAGACACCTAGGGCTAACACATACCCACAAACATTACATCAACATTGGCCCATAGTAGTATTCTTGCCCCTCACACACACACACACACACACACACACACACACACACACACACACACACACACACACACACACACACACACAAACACATACATGTCGATTGGATGGCTCACTGTAGGCCTCTGGCAAACCAACAACACACCCTGTGCATATGATGAAACCTGTGCCACCTCCTGTCATCTGTAACATCGATGTAGGAACAAGTTACCATGGTGCTGATGCACAGGGTGTCTTTATAGTAGTATAGCAATTTTAGCATGTTGTCAGCAGTAGAGTGTAATGATATGCTTGAAGGTGTAGCTGAGCAAGCATGATGCATTAAAGCTATGATTGTCATTATAGTGTTGTTTACACCAGTGTTAGTTCCAATAGTGTATTGTCCACCCACGTGCCACTTGGCTGATGTGTGCAGTATTGGCAGCATGTGTTTGAAGTGGACAGTATGTGTGGGATGTGTGTAGCACAGATTTGCAGGTGTACAGTTGTGAACATGGTGGAGGTGCACTGTCTGCATGTACGTGCACAGTGGACACATGGGCAGGGTGACATGCTCTGTATTACACAGTAACACTCCATAGTTTCTATTGGTGGCCAGTATGCATTGTACTAGACACATTTCAGAACCTGACTACACATGTGTGTATGACATGGTTTGACACTGTGCTGTGGGTGATACTGTCACTATCTCTCATTGTTTTGCATTCCGGTAGTATACATAACTTCAACAGCCTGACCATAACCAATCGTTAGATGATGTCTTGACAACTGACACACAGATGTAGGACACACAGCAACATTTTGATCCTTCAGGTACTATACTATGCCAGTAACCAGTGGTATTCACCTGCACCCATTACTGAGACCACTCCTATTTGGCATATAGCTCTCTTCAGGTACAAGCAATCACAGTAGGGATATGTCCGTCCATGTCTGGTAATGCATACTGTGGCTTATAATGCATTCTCCAGGTGACACACACATCCTCCACAAGGGTATCATACAGACAGATACCTGTTGTCAAATCCATGCTGTAAAGCTATATGCCAAACTAAGCATAGTCATCCACCTTTACGGAACATAGTATCCCCACAGTACCACAAAGGTAGTAGCCACCAACATGATGAACAGGTACCGAACAGGTACCGATGTGTACATGCAACCTAGTGTTACGTCATCTCTCCTTTGATAATCACATTTCCTAAGGTATTTTGAAATCCCTCGATGGATCACGTAAGCAATAAGGGGTCTGCATGCATATCCACAAAGGTTGTTGTACACCTATAATGAATAGTCATCATTGACAGACTCTGCTGCGTTTGAACAGGTCTGACTTATGCCTCAGCCATAAACCCTCACTCACACAATTCAATAGAAACCGTAATGAGTGTGTGTGTGACACGGATGACCTAGGCCAGGGATCACTGCAGTGGCTGGCCTTGTCACAAGCATACAGATGTGACCTAAGGTCTGGGAAGCAGCAGCACAATCTGGCAAAGATAACAGCTGTGTTCTTGGAGAAAGCAGGGTTCCCACACATGAAAGAATTGAGGTAACATGTATGTATATGCATTTGCCACACAGCTACCTCACATGTGCAATGTATACTGATATGTCATGCAGTAGTAAAAGCAAAACCCACAACACATTAACCAACAGTGTCACACACATAGAGCACACGCACTCACCAAGTGCAGGATTCAAACCCCTACCTAACTACTTCATGATACTAGAGGGATACGCATTAACACGACACACTATACACATTACTGGGAAGTCTCTTTTCCACAGGTATATTTGTAGGATGGTGACATCATCAGACTTGACAAAGATAAGTATACCAATTGTATGGTGTTCTACTACTCTCCAAAAAGGTTGCTCCTCTCCAAGGTAATCACACACACAGTTATCAAGTGCAGGATTCAAACCCCTACCTAACTACTTCATGATACTAGAAGAGTACACATTAATACAACACGCTTTCCACAGGTATATTTGTAGGATGGTGACATCATCAGACTTGACAAAGATAAGTATACCTCTTGTAAGGTGTTCTACAACCCTACAAAAAGGTTGCTTCTCTCCAAGGTAATTGCACACAAACAGCTATAAAGTGCAGGATTCAAACCCCTACCTAACTACTTCATGATACTAGAGGAGTATGCATTAAAACAATGTGCTATACACATTACTGGGAGTGCTGTTTTCCACAGGTATATTTGTAGGATGGTGACATCATCAGACTTGACAATGATTAGTGTACCACTTTTAAGGTGTTTTACTACTCTCCAAAAAGGTTGCTCCTTCCCAAGCAGACCACACACAACCACACACACACTCTTGTCAAGTGCAGGATTCAAACCCCAATCTAACTACTTTATGATACTACAGGAGTACACATTTACACAAGGTGCTATGCACATTACTATGAGTGCTCTTTTCCACAGGTATATTTGTAGGATGGTGACATCATCAGACTATACAAAGTGGGTTACATTAGGTGGGCTACATAGAAGGAATGTCTAAACACTTTGGCCATGTGACCATCAAAGGGGAGTTTGCTATCTACCTGTGTCCCCAGGGCCATAATGGCTTTCTCCATACATACTGGATTACCACCTATGTGGTAATTTATGTGCACATTGTTTTACTCAAAGGGGATGACTATGCATTCATTGGCATTCAGCTTGAGGACATTGTTTTCACACCAGGTATCAGTCTCTGTAAGACACTTCTGGAGGATGTCTGTTTCAGCCATAGAGTCGATTATGGACCACAGTTAGCAGTCATCTGCAAACCTGTTCAGCCATACAACTCCCGTGCTTGCCTGTACCTCTGAGCAATATCTACTGAACAGGTGGGGTCCCAGGACCAAGACCTGTGGGATGTCATTTGTGACTGGCTTAGAGTCGGACATAGCACCTGCAACTCTAAACATGTGTGTTTGATCTGTGAGCCACTTGGCCACCCATCCTGGGACATAGCTGTTAATGTTCAAGCTGGTATGCTTGTCCATGATGACAGAGTGGGGAATGGTGTAGAAAGTCCTTAGTGAGGTCCAAGTGGGCTGTGTGGATTACTTTCACCTCCATCTATGTCCTTGGTAACTGTTTGAAATAAGTCAACTAGGTGTAGGAGACAGCATCTGCCTTTAACAAGGTGAAGATATGTAGAGTCCAGTGTCTGGAGGTCTCCAATGTCTCTGTTTATGGGTTCAATAACAATTTGCTCACTAGCTTTGTAGACCAGGCTGAGTAGACATATAGGGCAATGGTTTCCAGGTTCTGTTGTGGCACCCCCTTTGTGGAGCTGGATGACTGTTAGTGTATGCCATTCTTTGGGTATATAGCCTGTAGTACGCTTGAGTCTGGACAGTGGATGTAGGTGAGGGTGTAGTTCCTTTTAGGCCTAGTGTAAGACGCAGCCTGGGACACCATCCATTCCCAATGATGCTGTGTTCTTAGCTTTGGAGAGGGCTGTCTTTACCTGCATGTCCATGACGTCTGGGGCTCAGCATCCTTCTGTGATGGATACAGGGCCATTTGGGGGTGATGGGGGGGAGTTTACACTGAACTTGTCCCCCTGGATGTGGGCAATGAAAGCTGGTTCAGTGTATTTCTTTCCATTTTTCAGTAACTGACAGCATATTTGGAAGTTGACACTTACATGTCTGGTATAGCTACCGAAGGCTATGTGGTTGTTATTCTTACATTCATTAGCTCTTTGTCTTTAGAAACAGTCCTTGGATTATTTTATGAGCGATCATTGTGTCTTCCTAATAATGATCAGTGATGCCTTTCCTTTTGTGAAGTTTGCTCTATCATGTGTTCATTTCCTCTTTCTGTTGTCTAGCTTATTTATGGGCAATGACCACCTGATTGTTGTCTTATTTTTGGAGGAGTGCATCTTGGATTTATTTGTGTTGTCTCGTTCCATGCATCCCTGTAGATGCTCATAGAATGCACTTGTAAATGATTCAGCAGATTATATACCATTATCCTATAGCAAGAGGTCTTTGGAACATTCCACTTTGGTCTTGGAAAGTGTGCAGTTTGCTTTGGAATATGTCTTCACAGTAGTTTCATTGACTGGGTGGGGGGGGGATGTGGATGTCCAGTGTGATTACTTTATGATCTGATATTACCAGTGAGGGGTTTATCTCTGAACACTGGTACCCCATGTTGGTGATGATCATGTCCAGTATGTTGTCACCTCTAGTGGGTGTGGTGACCAGCTGTTCCAGGGTGTTAGAGTTTTTAAACTCTAGGAAACATTGGGCAAAGGACGTTATACACGAATAATTCTCCCACTCAATGTTTGGGTAGTTGTAATCTCCTCATATAATGGTGTTTGACAGGACCTTTGTATTTTCCACTGTTCTCAGGAATACTGAGTGAGGTTCCTGAGACCGGGTACGTGATCTGTAGCAGGCTACAATCTGATGAGCAGCTTTGCCCAATGTTAATTGCACTTGCATGGTCTCCAAGGCCTCATGCAGTGCCACTAACCTGAAGGTGTGGGTATCCATAAGGTAAATGGGTACACCCCTCCCTTTTGTATTTCACTCGTGGTTTTGGGTCTGAAGGTCAGAAGGATTGTGAGTGTTTTACGTGGAGCATGTCCAACAGCTCTGTGTTTGACATAGCTTTGTATGTCAGGCAATGAACACCTCTGAGTAGGCGATATGCAAGTGAGTATGGATGGAGCATTTTGAGATGGTCTGTGTATGGCATATATTTCAGGCCACTAATGCTCTTTGTGAGGTATTGCTGCAGGCTTTCCAGTTGTTGTGGTTGTCTTGTGAGGTACATAGCAAAAGTAGCGTAGTACTCTATTATAGTTCTAGTGAGTGATGAGTAGAGGGGAACAATGTCCTCTTCTGTTCTGCATGAGACACATTTTGGGATGAGGTGTGCCACATAGGAGGGTTTCCTGACTACTGTGGGAATGTGATTATCACAGTTGTGTCCACTGTCCACCTGTGACCCAAGGTATCTTGTCACACTTTCAGTGGGAAGTATACTATCACCTATGTTGTAGTTCTTGGCTACAAAGTTTTTAACAAAGGGGATGACAATGCACCTTTTGGCATTGAGCTAGAGCCCATGGCTTTGACAACAGCCGTCTGTCTCAGTGAGGCCCTTTTGTAGGATGTCCATGTCTTTAGTGTTTACAATTATGGCTCCTAGTTTGCAGTCCTTTGGAATCTTCAGTAGCCACAGACCTTCCATGTTAAATTTTACTTCAGGGAAGTAGATGCTACACAGGCTGGGATGTTATCTGGTCCCATGGCTGCTGTGATACTGGCTTTGGAGAGTGTTATTTACCTGTGCAGCCATGATGACAGCAACTTTGCAGTCTTCCATTATAGAGATGTGCTCTTTCATGGTTGAGAGGGGGGTAAAGGTAACACTGATCCTATCTGCCAGGATGTTGGCAATATCAGTTGGGTCTGTATATTTAGTGCCATTGAGCTGTAACTCAGAAAAGATCTGAGTGTAGCCATGACATGGACCTGTCTGTTGGGCAGAGATCTCCTGAGTAGACAGTATGCAACAGAGTACAGATTGGGTTACATTCAGTCTTGTTGCATGGGGCAACTATTTGAGGCTAGTAATCCTCTTGTTAAGGTAATTCAGTGGTCTTTCTGGCTGCTGAACATGCCTAGTCAGATTCATCGCAAGTGTGTTGTGGTACTCTCTGACGGGTTTGATGACTGCTGAGTAGTGGGAACCTCCTTTGACCTACATGCACAGACCTTGGCAGTCTGTGTGAACACATAGCAGCATAGGGAATTATTAAAAATAAATAAATAAGCAATACTCAATAAAAATGGAAATAAATAAGGAAAGGTAGTTAATGCTGTTGGGGTGCAGGATTAGGGGGAGGCTTTGGTGGGTTGGGGGAACTTAGTCAAAAAAAAAGGAAAATGTGGTAGCTCACAGGGCTAGTGGTACATTAGTCTGTTCATGATGTACATGGCCCTGTATGAGGCTTGGCAGGGTGGATTATGCAGATTAGTTAGTGAGGGAGCTATGTACATTATTATTCATTAAAAAAAAAAAAAAAGAAAAGAAGAAGGGTTGTTTGGGCCAAGCTCTTACTCTAAGGTAAGGGGATTGACAGAGCATATGGTGTAACGGTACATTGCTCTGGTTTCAGTGTGTGGGGTCCTGGGTTTGACACTCGGCAGATAGGGTAACTTTGGCTGCTGTTACTGGGCATGTAGTTTATGTTTTGGTGGACTAGTTGTACATTTTAAACTGACTTTACTGACTAGCTTGTGTGTGTGTGTGTGTGTGTGTGTGTGTGTGTGTGTGTGTGTGTGTGTGTGTGTGTGTGTGTGTGTGTGTGTGTGTGTGTGTTTTCCCTATGCTTACACTATTTATTTCTTTTCCGGTACTGCATTCAGGGTGAGTGGCGATCATGGCAGAAGCATTGAGGCAGAAATGGGCAAGTATAGCATCACAAGCCAAAGACTTGCTTAGAGAGATGCCTAGTGACATTCTGATGGCCAGCACGCAGGGCTCGAATACTTGAAGAAAGCAGCAGATGGGGACCGGAACTCGGACATGGAGAGGTAAGAGATCCAGACAGATGGCAATGGCAGAAAGGACAACAGAGATTGATACCCCGGTGGCAGCACCTTCAGCCTCAACAGGCAATGATTCATCAGGCTTGGTAGTGGTAGAAGCTGTAGTTGCAGTTATGGGGAGTGATTGTTCAGGGTTGAGTGGGGGTGTACAAGGCACTGTGTTGGGTAGGGGTTTGGAGGCTCTAGCCGTTTGGGATTTGATAATACCTTTTCACTGTTAGAGGAGGATTTGGAGCCTGATCTAGATGAGGTAGGGTCAGACTTTGGGTCACGGCCAGGGGATTTGTTGGTAATGCAGACATTATGGCAGGAGGGAGCACAAGTCTGTTAACTCCGCACATATCGCTTGTAGTGAAAGAAAAGATTTGGAAAGGGGAATTTATTGATATTTTTGAGTTAATTGATGCGGATGGGGTTCAGTGTTTGATGGAATCTGAGACTGTTAATAGGAAGGACCTGTTGGCGGCATTGGTGGCCATAGGTCGCAAGTGGGTGGGGAGGTTTTAGCAAAGGACATAAGATAATTGGGTCTTGGGATTTATATACTACATGGCAGTGTATTTGGAGAGGGATAATTCACTGGGCCTTCCACTCTTGGCCTATTTTTTGACTATACGGGAGGCACTGAGGTTGCAGCCAGGTAACACATGGCTTTGGTACGATCAGAAATTTCATAAACGAAAGGCTGGCGACAAACCCATGCATTGGGAAGTCAGACACCTGGATATTTGGCTTTTCTACCATGATGGACACCTTTGGATTGGGTAACAGAGTGGGTCAGCCAGCAGAAGGAAATGCCTCGGTATGTTGGGCTTTTAATGCAGGGAGGTGTTCATGGATAGGCTGCAGATTTTCTCCTGCTTCCTCTAAGTGTATGGGGGTGCATGCAGCTACGCAATGTGGTAGGACTGGCAGTCAGTTTGGTGATCAGGCATCCTATTTCATGGTTCCAAGAGGTCTGGGTGATCCTCACATGGCACTGCAAGGAGTACGTGCCAGGGCTAATTTTCATGGTCAAAGGGGGGGCGGTCCTTTCATGGAGGTAGGGGACACCCAGGGAACACATTCACTTATTAAGGTTTAGGTTTTGACGGAGCTGCTGGCATGTTATCTGCTGCTGGCTGTGGCTGGGGAATTAATTGAGGCTTTTTCCATGGGTTTTTCAATCGTGTTTACTTTGGTGGATGACGATAAGGTGAGTAAAAACTTGAAGTCTGTGAGAGGGAGGGAGGGAGGATGTTTTGTGAGTCTTGATTGAGAAGGAGTGTCAAGCGGGAAGATTGTTTTGCTCATTAGACTGGCTGCCTTTTACCCAATTTAAAGTGCCACCTTTGGGTTTGGTTCCCAAGAAAATGCAGGGTGAATTTCATTTAATTCATCATTTGTCATACCCTGAAGGCAAGTCTGTTAATGATTTCATCCCTGAGGAAGAGGTTAAGGTGATGTATGCATCCTTGGATGATGCGATTTGCATCATTAGGAGTTTTGAGGATCCTTGGTTGGTTACGGTAGATACTGAGTTGGCTTTTCACTTGTTTCTGGTGTGGGAGGAGAATTGGCCATTATTGGGCATGGTGGTGGGTGATAGTTTTTATTTTGACACTGCCATGCCTATGGGGTGTGCAGTGGCATGTTCTACTTTTGAGAAGTTTAGCACAGTCCTGCACTGGGTATGGCAATGTAGGGTAGAAGGACAGCAAGCGGTTCACTATCTAGATGATTTTTTGTTGGTGGATGAAGGAAGAGATGGGGCCCAGATAGCAATGCAAGAGTTTGTGGGGATGTATGAGGTCTTGGGAATACCACTGGCTAAGCATAAGTTGGAAGGTCCTGCGAAGGTGCTGGATTTTTTAGGTTTGACAGTGGATGCAGGCCAGGGTTTGTTTCATTTACCAGAGGAAAAGGTGGTTTGGCTGCATGAGAAAATCACCTGGGTGAAGTCCAAGAATAAGGTTCGTCTGAGGGATGTGATGGAATTATTGGGCTTGATGAATTTTGCTTGCAGGGTAGTGCATCCAGGATGTTTGTTTTACCGGTTGGTAGCTTTTCTCTTGTAAGGTGGGAAGAGTAAGCACCACAGAGTAAGGGTCAATAAGTTAGCTCGGGAGGATCTAGCTTTGTAGATGCAGTTTTTACATCAGTTTAATGGGATTACATTTTGGCAGTCGGATTGGGTAGGTCAAGGGGATCTGCAGTTTTTTACAGATGTGGCTGGGGGTTTGGGCATGGGAGCTTAATTTGCAGGGCAATGATTCTCAGTGCCATTGCCTGCTCATTGGTCTGAAGACTGGAAACAGGACATTGCCTTTTTGGAGCTGATGCCAATTTGGGCATCTTTTGTGATATGTCAGAATCACTTGAGGGGAAGGAGGGTGGTGTTTAATTCAGACAATATTGTGATGGTGAGAGCATTGCAAGTTAAGATAGCTAAATCCCCTCATTTGTTATTGGTTCTTCATAAACCTGTGTTGCAAAGCTTGCTGATTAACTTTTCATTTACAGGGTTGCATGTGTCTGAGGTTAAGAATGAGATAGCTGACAGTTTGTCTCGCTTTCAGTTTTGCAGATTTTAGCAGGTGGCTCCAACAGCAGCAATGCATCCCTCAGTCATACCAGACAAGATTTGGCAGATTGGGCAGTAGTCATCAGCAGGTTGGTGTAACAGTCATGGGTGGTATCTACAAGGAGAGGTTACAATAGGGCATTGTGCAATTTTGATAGTCTTGTGAGGCAGCTACCAGAAGAAGAGTGTGAGCGGTCAGATAGTTTGTTGCTGCTTTATTTAGCCATGCTGAGGAAGCAGGGTAAGGCAGTTCAAATGGTGAGGGTGGCATTGGCTATTGGAGTACTTGCTCGGCTGGCCAGATTAGAGGACTGGACTAGGTCATGGATGGCGGGGCGAGTTTTGAAAGGTTGGGGTAGAGTTGAAGGTCCTGCTACAGATAAGAGATGGCCTCTGACTACAGGCATTTTAAGAATGTTGCTAAGGGCTTTAGGTAGAGTATGTGGATGTTTGGATGACTATGTGGTGTGGAGTACGGCAAGCATATGGATGTACTGTGGGGCTTTTCATGTGTCTGAGGTGTTGGGTTCCTTGGTGTGGGATGATGTGTTTATATTGCCCAGGGCAGTGCATATTAGGCTGAGGTCATCAAAGATGGATCAGGAAGGGAGAGGGGCACCGGTAGTCTTGGAAGAAGTTAAGTCAAGCTGGAGATGTCCTGTGGTGTGGGGAAATATGTTGTGCATGGCTAAAGGAGGTAGCGTTCAGGGGTAGTTTTTACATCAGTAGGTGGTAGCGCGTTGATGGGTGAGCAATTGAATTTAATTAAGAGAAAGCTCTTAGTAGTGTTGGTGTAGAAGGGGAAGTTTTCTTCTCATTCTTTCAGGATGGGCAGGGCATCTGATCTAGCGAAGGGAAGAAGTTGGATTGAAGTTATCAAGAGGGTGGGGCAGTGGTTTCCCAATGCCTTTTTGACATATTATGTAATTTGGTTGAGCAGTTTCGGATTAATTTAATAATTCTTTTTTTTTTTTTTTTTTTTTTTAAGGTGAAAGGAGGATTATCATCTTGGGTAATTCTTTCATATATTGGGCAGCTAGGTGTGTGGCAGTTACATGCAATGGAATGAATTTGGGTTTGGAACATTTCAGATTGAAGGTTACCTGGCAAAGTATTATTAGAGGGTTGATGTGGAGCTGGATATTGCAGGTATTTACCATGTTGCAGAGTCAGTGGGGACTGCCGCTTGTTTTGTTGATTCATTTAGGGAGAATGATTTGGGTAGAATTCCGAAAAGGTAGTTGGTTTATCACATTTGCAAGAATGTTTTAGCATTGAGAAGGCTTTATCAAGCAGTAGTTTTGCTTTGGTCTGAGATTATTCCCAGGTTGGTCTGGAGGGAGGCAAAACATTTTTCTGCAGTGGAGAGATTTGTTTCATTTAAATTTGGGGTTAATGTTGGAGGGTTTAGTGAAAGGGAATATTGTGTGAGGGGGAGCAGACCTTTTGGGCTGGTGGGCAGAGAGAAGGACAGGCTTGCCCCTCTTCTGTTCCCCCTCAGGAGGATAATTTGAATTTTGAGGTAGTGAGGATTTGATGGTGGAAGACTTTGAGTGGATGGATTGGATTGGTGATATGCTAAGGTGAGCAGGGACACTGCCTTGTTATTACAATAAGTGAACAAGTGAGGGACGCTGCTTATCCAAGGGTGAGTGGATATGGTGCCCTTATGTTTATTTATGTTATTTTGTTGCAATGAGTTGAAGTTGATTGTTTCCAATAAAGTTTCCATGTTTACCATTTTATTATTCAATACAATAAAGGTCATCAAAGGTCAGTGGGTGCCTGTGTGGTTTTTAAAGTAGACCATGACAAATCATTGTTCTACTGTATTTGCCATTCATCAGACCTATCACTGAGTTCAATGCCCCCTTTGGTATGTACCTAACCAGGTATATCCAGCAACTGGAATGTTCTCAGGGGATCCTCAGTAAAAGAATACAGGGTGTAAGCAAAATGTCCAATGAAAACTGCCTGAAGGCCCCATCCCTGTATTCTGTCTCTTACAGGCTGTTGAGGGGAGATCTATGTGGGTCTACATTACATGCATGAAAGGTCAGTTCAGTGAACTCCTTTTACATCAACAATGCCATTATTGAGGGGCGGAGCCTAGATGGCCAACTGAGAGCAGTTAATTTTGAGAGCTCCATAAACTAGTGCAATAATATAGGAAAATGTTATTATTTTCAGGTTTAAAATGTCAGAAATCTATAGATAAACTACTAAACTACATAAAATGTGGTGGAGATATACAAATATTTTCCTGTCAAGTAACTTGGAGATATATTGAGTCACTGAATATGAACAACTCATGGAATTCTCATTCAGATGCTGCTTTGGAAAAAGAACTGCAATTGATGACATCTACCTTACAGGAACTATCTTTGAAGATGGATGGCTTTAAAATGACTTAGAAAACCTCAAATTAAATTCTCAAAAATAGACTGATACTCTTAAGGAACTATTACAGCAACACCATAGAAAAATAACAAATACAGACACTTCTCTAAATGACATTGAAGGGAGACTCAAAGAGGAAGAATTCCAAAAATAATTTCTGCTTAAACAGAATACATGGCTGCTTAACAAAACTGATGACTTAGAAAACAGGGAAAGGAGAAACGACATAAGGATCTTTGGTTTGCCTGAAAACACTGAAGGTGAAGACATTATTTCATTCTGAACAACCTGGATTCCTGAATTTCTAGACTTGAAAGAGGGACTTTCATTTGGAATTGAAAGGGCGCCTAGAGCACTGATGAAACCTGCTTCTAACTCAACAAATACTCCACCTAGATCCATAGTTTCTTTCATTTCTGGAAAAGGAACTAATATTAAAATCTGCTTGGAGAAACTCACCCTTAAAATACAATCAAAGCCTGATAAGGTTGACAATAATTATTCTTCCAGAGAAGTAGAACAAAGGAAAAAAGTCTGGCCAATAATAAAACTACTGAAGCAAAACAACATTAAAGCACAGCTGGCCTTTCCAGCCAAGATAAAAATACTTATTTGCCAATGAGATGAGAGCCTTTAATGACTTAAAAAAAGCTACTATATTCATCGAAAACAACAACATAGTGTCTATCCCAGAAGAAATGGAATGGATGGCCCCTACTCTTAAAAGAATAAAAGAAACAAATCCTTGGACTGATGCTAGAAAGAAGAAATAAAAAAAACTGATTCCAAGATAGCTGTCCCAAAAAAATAATTCTTACAGCTACATCTCTCAAAGTATCGACTGATATGGTACATCACTTGTCATCTGTTTTTTATTTTTAAAAAAATGAGGGTTTCTTAAACAACTGAGAAACAGTAATGATTTATTCAGAATGTTCAAAGAGTCGCATAATTCTTCACAAACAAAGGTAGGTCAAGATGGGTTACTATTTCCATTATATATAAGCCAAACAAAGCAACATATAATGCAAACATAGAAGTCTCTAGTCCCCTACTTGAACTCAGTGAATACTTATCTTATTCATTTGTCATTGTTTTTACTTATAATAATTTTTAAGTAATTAATTAATTAATTCAACAAGGTGCCATTCATCAGAGTTCAGGCTCAAATGTAACAAATTAACATCATATATAATAGCAGTAACAGTAGAGTGTTTTGAAAAAAAAATGATGTCATGGAGACTAATGCCTTCTTCAGTTAAACTATGATTTAGAAATGTCATGTATATCCTGGTTAAATAACAGTAGCAAGCTCTTAGTACAAATATCATCATCAGTCTGTCTAAATATAGTTAATATCAATTATGGCAGGTATCACAGCTATGAGTGCTGCTTGATCACTCTTGATATGGTGTGCGGGGATGCAGCCATGTCTGTCAGCTAGTACAAATGTCATTATTATTCTGTCTAAACATAGTTAATATCAATGATGGCAGGTATCATAGCTTTGAGTGCTGTTTGATTAAGCCTGACATGGTGTGTGTGGATGCCGTTGTGTCTGGCAGCTGTTGTATATTGCAGTTTTCTTCTCCGGGAAGCTGTAGGTTGCGGCTTGTGATCAAGGTTTACTGATGCTTGTGTATTAGGAAGAGACATTCATGTTTTAGCCTGGATCCAGGGGAAGGGTTGGATAAAACTGTGATTTGGGATATTTTGGCAGAGAATAGTTTGTATATACATCTGTTGAGTGAGATGTGGGAAGGCTGGAAGAATGTGTTATCTCTTGTTGTGGCGGCTTATTAGGAGTTTTTTTTTTATCTGTTTGCTCTCTGTTCTTTTCCTGGCTGCGGCCTAGCTGAAAGGGAGGGAATTTAGGCTTGAAGTTGCAGTGAAGTGAAGCTTTGCTTCAGGCGCATTACGAGCCTCTGGTATGCAGTACTCAGATACACTAACAGAAACAGATGCTCCCAGATTGCTATGGTAATGGAGACAGAGTGACAATAATGCTTAATGACTCTGAGGAGCATGCAAAATAATTCTCGGCAGTCAAGTTTTTGGCTTAAAAAAAATTTATATATATATATATATATATATATATATATATATATATATATATATATATACACACACACAATAAAAGGGCTGTTTTAAACCACATGTGCACATATTGATGGTCTCCCAACACTTCATTTAGCTCATTAAGTTGATTCTTGATAAAAAATAAATAAGCACAGTTTTGTATTTTGAATGTGTTTTGGTCCAAACACATTGAGGACTTGCATAAGAGTGGGGGTCTGAGTTATTGTGAAAGACTGGGAGTGTTTGGTCTTGTGCAGTACCCTTTGCAGTGGTCTGGGAGGTGAGCTTGCACAGACGTGTTGGGCATATGGGGATAGCTGATTCTAGGGGTGTTTGGGGTTGCCAGGAAGTGCTAGAGAGTCATCAGATTTCCTTCATGGAAATATCTGTGGGAATGGAAGGTGTATTGTGTGGTTCACTGGCAGAGTGGCCACTGCATGGAACAGGCTGGTAAAATGGAACAGGACAAATATTGGTTTGGATATTTTAAGAACAGCCTGGAAACACACCACATGAACTGGTGAATGGTATTCTGGCAAAACTGGATGGGCATTGTTGCCCATGCTTGAAATATTGATATGTGTGTATGTAAGGATGGAAATACACTTATAACAAATAACAAACTAGAAAGGTCTCATAATTTAAAGTCTATAGACTATATAAACACGCTTGGAAGGAGCTAATAATAAGAATAAATATTACAGATTGTGGTCTCTCAAATAACTAAGCAACAGCTAAAAAAAACACACAATAGTTATGTAATGTATGATTTTAGTAAATCAAGACATAAAATATATAATCCTCATATAAGATGAAGCAGTCTGCTGAATTTAGATATTAACGACAGGATTTAATAACATGGGCTTGTGTATAATATCACTACTGTCTTAACTTGTCATAAATGACATACACTACATTGAACATCAAGGGGAAGCATGATGATTTTCTTATATAAGTAAATATGCATAACAGGTCATGTAATTGCTTTAACTTGAATTGTAGTTTTTGTAACCCATCTTGACAATATATAATACTTCAGCAATTACCAAGGTAACTAATGTTTTATACATGGCATCAAACTGACAAAGTTGTTCAAGAGAAACAGTAGAAGCCTGAACTGAACTTGAAATGTCACAGAATGTAACAATCATATTCTGAACAAATAGCATTAAATTGACAATAATCACTCAGTTTAACCTTGGCTGATTATACAAAATAGAATGTTACCATTTAAATATAAAAACTTTCAGTATATGCCATAAAATGGCAACTTCTGAATATGGAAAGGGAACTTGTAATCATTAATCACAATAAGTGAATTTGTTGTTTTAAACCTGTAATTTCACTCATTTTGTAATAATTAATGACAGATATGAAAATCCTTATATGTAGGAAATGGGGGGAAGAAGGATGCAATGATAATTAAAATGCACTAACTTTCATCAATGTTCACATAAAACAAACTTGATGCTTTAGGTAAGTTAGCAACAAGCAAAGTGATTACTTAAATGCTGGCCAACAATGAAATATAACTTCTGATATATCCAGTAAAATACATTGTATTATAAACATTAGGTATAAATATTATTACCATTTATTTATATTAAGTAATAAGTTTTGAAAGACTTCATCAGTAAGGATGAATATGTTAAATAACTGTGCTATAATCTTTTACTGAGGTTTTATATATGATACATCCTACTTTACTATGATTGAATTGCTTGTCATCTATTTTTCATGTAAATATTAATTGCTTATACTATAAGTAAGACATTTATATTGTATTAGAATTCTGTCTAATCTAGAATAGTACTATATCTGTTCAAAATAATATAAATATTGCTTATTCCTATTACAGATATTCTCCATATGATAATTCAATTTATGGAGCTCAGATGTTCTGGATTGTCAAGGTATGAGTGATAATCTATTGGACTTAGGTTTGTCCATCAGATTAGGAATGTTTTTTCATTCCATGGCTAATGCGGATCTAAGTTTCGTTATTTATTAATTTAAATTTATTTCACAAAAACATTTTTAATATGCCTGACCAAAACATTACTTTATTGGTAAACACTCAAAGTACAAAACTGATAATTTCCTTTAAAAGCTCAAACATATACTTTATAGTTATCAGAGGAAATGATTAATAGCCACAATAAAACAAAAAAATATAGTCTAAATAACCTAAGATGGATTTAACTTTATTATCTTTAAATACCAATGGCTTAAACAATCCTAGCAAGAGATCAAATCTGCTGAAATATTTAAAACTGAACAAAGCACAAATGTCTTCCTTCAAGAAACTCATTTCAAAACAAATGACAATTACAAATGGAATCCTAAGGAATATATGATATCGGTACAATCCACTTATAAGACAAAGGCAAAAGGGGTAACAATTTTATGGAAAACAAATGTGATTAACCCAGAAATCATTTATAAGTGTGAAGATAAAGAAGGCCTTATGGCATTAGTAATAGTCAAGTATAATAACAGAATATGGACCTAGCCAATCTATACTGGTTCCCAGGCATTGGAACAGGAACTGTTAAAAAACACTTGGATTTCATTTCCGATAATTATAAAGGCAACTTAATATTAAGAGGAGATTTTAACTGCATATTTGATATTTCTGAAACTACAAATAAAAGACCACTGCATACATCTGCTGTATCAAAAGCTTTAAACAAGTGGGTAGAATCATTTCATCTTGTAGATACTTTCAAATTTAAAGAAGATAAATCCCTGTTGTTTTCTCATCAAGATCACATATTTGGTACCCAAGCTAGAATAGATAAAATATTTGCTGCCCATGACTTACACTCTAAAATCATTAATTTCTCAATCACTCCCTGTCTCCTTTCAGATCACAACTCCCTGATACTAAAACTTCAAAATGGGTACAAACCATTAATCTTTAACTCCAGAATTCCAGCATATATAATTAAAATTAAAGAGTTCAAGCCCTGGTTATTATCTGAATTACAGTTCTTCTTAGATATTAATTATACTACAGAGATAAATAAAATAATGATATGGGACTCATTAAAAGTGTACATATATGGTAAAACCCTAACTTGGTATAGAAATAAAATCAGAGAATGGGATTATGAATTATTAGATCTATAATCCAAACTTTTGTCAGTAAAAGCTGAAAAAAAATCAAAATCATTTGGAGATGAAAAAAAAGTAGAAGTATTAAACAATAAATACAATGACATTCTAACACATAAAACTAGTTTAGCTTTAGAAAAACTAAAAATTAATATGCTGGCCACTTCTCCCAAATATCTACATAATTTATCCACAAGAATTAAAATACAATCAAAAGCTAATAACATTAAAAGTATCTTCCATGAAAAGAAAGGGAAAATGTCTCAGATATAGGTGACATTCTTGATGCCTATAGAAATCACTATATGGAACATTTCCAAAAAGAAAATATACATATCGATCAATTAAATCTAGATGAAAAATGTTCTAATACAAAAAAATACCAGAAAATTTAAAACTAGATCTGCAAACACCCATACCTTACAAAGAAATTACAGCTACAATAAAAGAGGGTAAAAATAATAAAGCTCCAGGTATAGACGGCATAATTATGGAAATATATAAACTTTTTCCTTCAAAGATACTATCCTTCTTTCATAAATCTCTATTAGAAATTCAGTCACAAGCTTTAATACCACCCTCTTGGAGATATTCCATAATCACACCAATCCTAAAGGAAAACAAATCCCAAAACTTCTGTACTTCATATAGAACTATATCATTATTAAATAATGACTATAAGATATTTATGACAATATTAACTAACAGAATAAAAATGCCACTATCCAAAACAATAAATAATGATCAAACTGGATTTATATATCATAGACACACACATGACAATATTAAAATGATAATTTCTTGTCTAGATTATGTTAATAAAGAAAATAAAGAAACACTCATAATTGGTTTAGATATAGAGAAAGCATTTGATTCACTAAATTGGGACTATTTATTCAAAATCCTAATGCTATTTGAATTTCCTGCATCATTTGCTCATCTCCTAAAGAATATATATACAAATAATTTAGCATATGTCAAGTTAGGTCCTTTTACCTCTGAATCTATACATATAACAAAAGGCACTAAAAATGATGTCCCATGTCAGCAATTCTATTTGCTCTGGCTATTGAAATATTGGCAGATTCAATTTGTACCAATATAAAAATCAAAGGGATAGATGTTTATGAACAATACAATTCTAATTATCTAATACAAAAGAGACATTAAAAGAATTAGATATATTAATTGACAAATTTCACATGACTTCAGGACTCCATTTTAATAAATCAAAATCAAAATTTTTATTTTAAAATAAAAAAAGAACTGCTGACTAAGGGGCATCACATTATACAGAAACAATAATCTACTGTAAAATATCTAGGAATTGAGTTATGCAAGGATAATAATGAATTAGTCTAAAAAAACTACAATAATATCATCAATGCAATTAAAATCTCTGTGGAGAAATGTAACAAAATAATATTAACATTTGAAGACATACCACAGTAAATAAAAATGGTTTTACTGCCCAAGATCCTATATATAGCCTTGGCAACACAACTGTTACCAGAAATGAATATACTTAAAGAAATAAATTCATGCCTAATAAAATTTTTATGGTTTCCCAAAAGAAACAGAATAGCTTTAATACATCATATCAGACCATGGAGACAAGGAAGATGAAACTTTCCTGATATAGAAACACACATAAAAGCATCAATATTGAAAACAATCTCCGATTGGATAAGTCCAAATTACTCAGCAAACTGGAAAGAATTAAAAACTATAATATCAATAAATGAAGTTGATTTACAAAAAAAATTTCAAATAACAGATAAAAACAATTTGCCATGGCACATGTGTATTAGTATGCAATATAGCATAACTAAACCCACTAAAACTCATATGATTAATTATTACATTGACTCATTTAGGAAAATTATTAATGCAAATATAGACTTAAAAATCTGGTTTGATCTTTTAACACCATTTATAGTCACAAAGAACTTTCCACATTATTTATTTATTTATTTTATTTTACATTTGCTGACTGGGCTGGTCTGACTGGATATTTTATTTATTTATTTATTTTTATTTTACATTTGTTAACCAGGAGAGTCCGACTGGATACATGTCCATTTTCAGCGGAGGCCCAGGGAGAAAAGCTCCAATGAACACAAATAATAGATATTTTACATGACATATTTTAAAAATTGAGGTACATCTTTTAACAACTCTTTACATTACTTTTCATTTCTTTACATTGCTGGTTTAAAATTCTTTATACATGTAATGATTAGGGAATAATACAGGAAACATGTAAGAAATGAGATGAGGTTAATATATGATGATTTAAGGAATAGTACATGAAGATGTTAGAAATGCCAAGAGGTTAATATATGAACACACACTTTCTTTAAAGGTTAACAGAGAGGCACCCACTTGGTTAGTCAGGGTTAGCACAAGGGGATAACCAATGTGTTTTGAGGAATAGTTTCAGTTTGTTTTTAAAAAATGATATTGAGGAAAGCAAGGTCAGGTCACTAGGGAGTGAGTTCCAAGTTTTACCTATAGTGTTAGAGAGCAAGGAGTCACCAGCCATATTGTTGGTTTTGCTTAGTTGTACAAGTAGTTTGTTTGATGAGCATAGGGTCTTGAGATTATTGTAGTGGATGATAAGGTTAGTAAGTATGGGTCTATATTAGAACACCAAAGTTTCAAAATTATGAGTGTTCTAATATCGAACCCTATCAATCGAAAATTTAAAACATCGAACATTCAGAACAGCAAATTTTTTCCTAGGGAAAAAATTTGCTGTTCCAAAACACATACACACAACTCAAGCACACCAAACAAACAGCAATCCACACACATACACCTAAACTCTTACACCTAACCCTACACTAAACTATAAATACACCACTAACTATCCACTTACCTTAACCCAAACCCTAACTCTAAGGTCCATCACTATCGCCCAGTCACCTCACCCGCGCCCTAACCCTAACTCACTGGGTCTATATTATAACATCAAAATCTACAAAGATTGAATGTTATAATATCGACCCCGTAATGTCGAACGCTGAAAACAGCGAAGGTGCAGGACACCAAATTCTTTCCCAGGGAAAGAATTCAGTGGGCTGTTGCTGTGGCTTTGCTGTTTTCAGTGTTCAATATGTTGGAACATTATGGGTCAGGTTCAGGTAAGTGTGCAATTGTGTGTAGGTTAGGGTTAGGGGTGGGTTAGGTAAGTTAGGGTTAGGGAGCGGGTCAGGTAAGTGCACGGTTGTGTGGACATTAGGGTTAGGGCATGGGTCAGGTAAGTGTGTGGTTGTGTGTAGGTTAGGGTTAGAAGGCGGATTAGATGAGTTAGGGTTAGGGCACAGGTGAGGTGAGTGTGCGATAGTGACAGACCTTAGGGTTAGGGTTGGGTTAAGGTAAGTGGATAGCTAGTAGTGTATGTAAAGTTTAGTTTAGGTTTAGGTGTAGGATTTTAAGTGTATGTGTGTGGAT
Organism: Protopterus annectens; assembly: GCF_019279795.1. Lineage (NCBI taxonomy): Eukaryota > Metazoa > Chordata > Ceratodontiformes > Protopteridae > Protopterus > Protopterus annectens. The sequence goes on along the minus strand of NC_056747.1, from coordinate 1,090,784,853 downwards.
TGCTGTTTTTTGTGTGTGTTTGTGTTGTATGTATGTTTCTCGGAATAGCGAATTTTTTCCCCTGGGAAAAAATTCGCTATTCTGACTGTTCAATGTTTTCAGATTTCGGTGTTTAGGGTTTGATATTATAACATTCGATCTTTGTAGAGTTCGATGTTATAATATAGACCCAACTCACCTACCCCACCCTAACCCTCATGTCCACACAATCGCACACTTACCTGACCCGCGCCCTAACCCTAACTCACCTAACCCTCACATCCACACAATCACACACTTACCTGAACCTGACCAGTAACTTAGGAAAAAATTTGGTTTTCTGTTTCTTCGATATTTTCAGCGTTCGCTGAAAATGGGTTGATATTAGAACACTCGACATTTTGAATGGTTAAGGGTTTTATGGGTGGAATGGCTTACACAGTTAAAAGATCAGATTTTATGAGAGAGGTAGAGACAATTACAGTGCAGATATCAAGACTCTGCAGGCATTATCACATAAGCAATGTAGATCCAACCAAGTTCATCGACTTTTCATTCTGTCTATAGCTTTCCTGGATGTTACATTTTGTTGAATGGAAAGTTAATTGACAGAATGGTGCCCGATCAACATAGTATGGGTTGGGTTATATGCTCTTTCTCTGGTGTCATGTGATCTTGGAGGTGGTATACATAGATAGATAGATAGATACCCTCCTGCAATAACACTTATTTTTTGTTTTGTTATTTTAGATTATGTGCTGAGCATGTGCACTCACTTACAATCTTTTGAGACTGATCATTTGGTGTTAATTACATGTAAGTCAATCTAATGCTCATTAGATCAACTTACATACACCCATGTATCTATACACACACACAGACACACACACACACACACACACACACACACACACACACACACACACATACACACACACACACACACACACATACAGATATTGATATATAGGTATAGATATAGATATATATATATAGATATATTGAGAAATATAGAGACATATTTATATGTTCACAGACCTCCCGTTCTGCATTTCTGGGATCATTATTATGATCTTTAGAATTTCAAAATGCACCCATTCAGAGCTGAGATAAACATTCAGTTTAGTACAATTTAGCAAGCAGGGGCTGTAACCTTGCTTTTTAATAAAGACTGCAAACTGTCCTACATCCATGCCCAGATTTGAAAAAGCATTAACTAAGCCAATAAGGTTTAGACACTATACATCTCAGATATATTCTCATCCTGTATATAATTATTCTAGAGGCTGCTAGATATTTAAAGTGATAACTTCAAGTGTGTTTAAATTTCACTGTACTGCTGTGGCTTGCTGGTGTGGTATAATATACCAGTGGATTTTTTCAAGCAGTTGACAGAATCCATGCCTCAATCTCTTCAGTCAGCTATCTTGAGAATTTGTAAACAAATATCACGTAGTCAATCACACAATGTCTACAATGTCTAACAAGTCTAAATGAAAATGTAACACAGTACAGATGAAAAAACATGAAAAGGGGTACAGATTGCTAGGCAGCACAAAAAGCTACATTCCAGAGTGAATAAAAATTGTTCCTTTTGGAAGTCCTCTTCTGCACACAGCAGCTGTCATGTACATCATTCATACATTTTTTACAAGCATACAGCGTTAGATGTGTTAGCATCTGCTTACTTTTAAGAATGCCAGCTTAATCACCTCTATTAATTTCAGAGAGTGTGAGCTATAAATAGAAACATTGCAATGACAAACTGAGGCAATGGAATAATTAATTCTCAAGGATGTGTTCACAGAATACAGAAGTATATTGGCTGCAGTTAAAAAAAAAAAAAAGAAGGAATGGTGCCCTAATTGTGGGAAAATCCAGTATGGAACTCATTCTGGCGAGAATGGACCAGAAAGCCAGAAACAGATCCTTGAGTCCTGCACGCCATTCTTTTTTTTTAACTCATTACCTAGAATTTTTTTTCAGTTCCTGTTTGCCATGGTAACATGGGAATGTGAAAGCAAACATAAGGGAAGCACACATAGTGATTATGTTTTTAAGTCAGTAGAATGTTTCAAGTATCCGTGGCTAACTTTGGTGCCAGAAGCAAATTTAAAAACAAAAAAGGAAAACGGTTTGACTGACATTTACAGCTGTCACACTGTACACTTTAAGCTTCAAATCTGTGATCCGAAGAGGAATTTTAGCAATTAGAACTATATTAATAGACACTTTGATGGATGTCATGGGCTGTTTTCTATCAGTTTAACACATTCTCGACTGAGCTGTTCCTATCTGTATTTTAGTTTTGTGCAGCTTGTAGGGAAGTAATTGCTACTTTATTGCTGCTGTTATCAAAGAGGTAGCTAGCGTGATAAGAATTACAGCCACGGATGCAGTTTGCACGAATCTGAATTTCATGGCTAGTGTAACTACCCAAAGTAAAAAAATAATACTAATAAATAGCATGATAGACCGATGGATAGATAGACAATTATGCTGCCTACCCTGTTTTGGGAAAAAAAAAAGACTTTGATTTGAGAACTGTTTTCTATAGAGTGGTGAATACCTCTCAGCTGTCCAGATTTCCATTTAATGTCCAGATTTTTGCCTCATATTTTTTATATTTTCCTCATACATGTTTGGTTTTCTGAAAAATCACTTGTAAGTCATTGAGGATTGAAGTCAGAAAATAATGCTAGACATTTGAAGGTCTATAGAAAGCAGTTTGGTAGAGGTTCTCGATATTAATTTGAAAAAATCCTGTCAGAAAAAGTATTAAAAGGCAGAGCTACTTCACTTTACCTAAAGCTCATTTGCCTGAGAAAGATTTCAGAGAGACCAAATCACCTAACTTCACCTAAAGTTCACTTCACCTAAAACTCATTTTGCAGACTTCATACCCTTCAGAAAACCGATGTTAGAGCATGCTGAGCAGATAAAAACACAAATCTGTTGCTCTGCCTTTTAATACTTTTTCTGACAGGATTTTTTTTTCAAATTAATGTCAAGAACCTCTACCAAACTGCTTTCTCTAGACCTTCAGATTGTCCTAATATAGGAGGTTTGAACATTTTCTGCTTACAACTTTATTTTTTGAAATTTTCCTGTCAGAAGTCGTACGGCCAGTTTCAAAAATGAGTCACTCGAGGACTTCTCTTCAGGACAATACTATGAAGAAAGAATTACAAGCAATCATTTCCAGTATTCAAGATCTCTCTACAAAAACGGACAATCTAGAACTTACAATGGATAATACGAAAAAGGATAACAAAAAGCATGTAGAACAGCTGAAGGGAATCATCATAAAACACACAGATCAAATTATAGCATTAGAAGAATCTGTTAATGACCTGGATGGAAGACAAACAGAAAATGAGAATCACACTGACTCTCTTTTAAAACAAAACAAGGTATTACTAGAGAAACTAGAAGATTTGGAAAGTCATTCAAGAAGAAATAATATAAGGATTTATGGTATACCTGACAAAAAGGAAGGTAACAATTTGATTCAATTTTTAAATGACTGGTCTACTAAGACTCTAAATCTACCTGAATCCTTATCATTTGGCATAGAAAGAGCCCACAGATCCCTTTCAGATATTTCCACTTCAAAAAAAAAAAAAAAAAAAAACCCATAGCTTCAAGATCTATTATTGCAAAATTTCTTTCAACACAGGACAAAGATTTAATCCTCAGAACTGCTTGGTTGGGGACTCCAATACAGACTGATGGGAAAAATGTTAGGTTTGATAATGACTACACCACCTCTGTGATGACTAAAATAAAAGCGTGTGTTTCTCTTATTAAAAATTTGAAGAAAGCTGGCATTAGGGCACAAATTATCTTCCCTGCTAGAATTAAAATTACATTGTCTGAGGGTCAAAGAACTTTTAGTTCTCTGGAAGAAGCTATGGACTTTGTCAAAATTAAAAAAAAAACTATTGGATAAAGTGGAAGATATGGAAATATCTTTACCTAGTCTCAAAAGACAAGCTAATGGAACTTCTCCTAATGCTACAGTGAAAAGTAATAAAAAACCCAGAGATAAGTAACTTTCCAGTAACCTTGGTTGGGGTAAGCTCTCAAGAAGATGCATTGGATTATAAAAGCAACTTCGATGGGTAAGGTATGGTTAGGTATTTCTTCGTCCCCACCACCTTTTTTTTTTTATGAGACAATATAAAAATATTAAATATAGATAGTTTTTGGGGATTAATTTCTGCCCCTCTTCTGTCCTATCACTTCCTTCTAAAATATAGGAGGTTTACATGATATATATTATTTGAACTTTAAGCTTTTACCTTCTTAAATCCAGTATTTTATGTATATTATTAGTGTGTAATTCAGGTGTTTTATTTAAGACATTTCTAGTGTTTGAACATATCTGGGGAAATGTCACAGTGGGTATGTTTTAAACATAGATATTACTAATATAGACCCTTTCAGTCTATAATACAATGTAATGAGAAATCAAATACTAAAATTTAGAATTGATAGCCAACTGACGTTAAGGTCAAGTGGCTTTAGAACTGCAGAGCTTGTTGTTGTCTTTTGGCTTTCCCCGGTTAGGGGTCGCCACAGCAGAACTCTGGTCTGCTAATGATTGGCAGTAGATTTTGATGAATGCCGAGGTGCCAGCTCAATGTTCAACCTTCAACGAAGGCATGCCCATTTACACATGTCTTTCGAACGCCCACCCAACCATGGGGAGGACATGCAGACTCCACACAGAAGGCACTACCCACACTCCAGCTGAGAATCGAATGAAGAACCTCTTGCTGTGAGGCAACAATGCTACCGCTGCACCACCACGGATGTCGGTGCCTTACTTTTATTGGTAGTAAAAAGGATTGCCATCATATTGGTTAAAGTATGCTTTAGATGCTTGCTATGTGCTCTCTTGGCATCTTTGAGGCTTTCTGGGTGATTTCTTGGTGTTTGTGTGCAGTGGGGAGTGTCGTTTCTTTAAAGGGAATGAAAAAAACTGTATCTAATTTTGTAATGTCATATACTAGATTATAATGTTGTTTTTTTTTTCTCTTCTGGTGCTCCATGCCTTATACTGAGAGCCATTAGCCTGTCCAGTGTGAGCAATGCTTCTTTTAAACATCTGTACTGCAGACTTCTCACTGGAACTCTTGAACTGCTTCTTTTCAACAGCACGAGCCTACTTACACAAGTCTTATAAAAGAGAAAAAAGAAGGTAAAAAACAAAAAAAGGCACTCAGCACAAATATCTGGAAACATGGCTTTAAGAAGCCATAACCTTTGACCCTTTTGTACTCCCTGTTCTGTAGAGAGTTCGTAGAAGCAAACGATCCATATCTGAAGTGAATGGAAGTCATTTATACTTTGGGAGAACACCGATTCGGTGTTGAAACTATTTTTACCTCTATTCTCTTTTTAAAAGCTGTAAAATGATCTGTTTGACTGCTTGATCAACATAAGCCATGCTGTTTGATGAAACAACAAGAGAAAAAAAGCATACACATGAAAGACTATTTTATATTGTAAACTAACAAGAACATTTTTTAATATTTTGATACTCTGTTAGCTGTATGTTAGATCTTTGGCATTAGTAAGTAAACATCTTCTGATAAGATTTATTTATGTCATGTTATGCTTAATGAGCAATAAAGGATTTGCAGTCAAAGTTATCTTCAATGCAGATTCTCAGTAAAAGGGTCAGGCTGACTTTAAATAAAATGTAAGCAAGATTTGTGTTACACACGAATATGAGGATCTTTGGGGAAAAGGATGTCATTACAAACCTTTTTGTTTTTGCCTTTTCTCCTCTGCTGAAGTAGTTCTGTAGTAGTGTTCAGTGAAAAGACATATCTATAACACGAAGCATGCCATATAAGCTTATCATTTCACAAGGATATAATGTTATTGCTATGTTTAGCAGGAGCCTTTGTCAGAGATAAGTATGGGAATGCACTAGACAGAGTTTTAAATCAACCATAATCGCCAATGAAAGAAAACAGCAGCAAATCAGTTGGGTACAAATATGCAAATTGCTCACATGTATATTGTATAATATTCAGTTGATCTAAGTTTTATGTTTAGAGTCATCTAACTATGTGGCATACCACATACACATACATACAGTCTCTCACACGGGTCTACTTTGAAACATCTAAAACCCATAACATCTATTTCATAACACTGAGACCAGAACATCTAAAACCCAAAACATCTAAAACCCAAAACATCTAATTTCATAACATCTAACACTACAAATCAGAAGAAAATATCCCCTCCACATATAATTACACCAAACTACCAAACACACGTTTTACTACATTTCTGCAGGAGGGCAAGCTCCCCTGCACCCCCACATCCCCCATAAATTAAATATACTAACTCCAAGATCGCACTACAGTGGGAAAAAGTTAATTTCCTAACCCCACTGTATCAAGCTCCCCTGCAGAAACATAGTAAAAAGTGTGTTTGGTAGTTTGGTGTCTTTATATGTCATTTTATGTGGAGGGGAAGTTATTTTCATGTGATTTATACTTTTAGATGTTATGAAATTCGATGTTATGGGTTTTAGATGTTTTGGGTTTTAGATGTTCTGGTCTCAATGTTATGAAATTAGATGTTGTGGGTTTTAGATGTTTTGAAGGGGACTCTCTCACACATACATGCATACACACACACACACACACACACACACACACACACACACACACACACACACACACACAGACACACAGACACACACACACATTCACTTGCAATCACATACATTTAATTAAAACTGAAGATAAATGCACAGTTTAGCCATCCTTTTGGTACTTCAATAAGAGATTAATGTATTTATATAAATCTGCAAATCTTTGATTAATACATTATGTAGCACTATGCCAAATGTCTTTGTAAAATCAAAGAAATAGTAATGTATTGTTTTCATCTTGGTTTAAATAAGCGTTTACAATATTTAGGAAGTTTAAAAGGTAGTGTTTGTCATGTAGTCAGGATGAAGCTTGTGATGCATAGATGATAACACAGTATATTTGGGTGAGAGGATGCATAATGGTTAAGGCGTTTACCTTACAGACACAAGGTACAGGGTTTGATTCTCACATGAACTAGGCTTGAAATGCTTACAAGGTTAGTTAGCCTAGTACTATGAACTTGAACCTGTATACTTTGAAAGGTGACTGAACAGCAGTTTGTATAACTACTGGAGTAATAATGCTTGTTTTTTCATGAAAGGTAGCATTACTTGTGTATCAGAGAGTCCCTATTTCCTATGATCCTGCATATAGTGCATATTTAACTAGTAGGGGTGTGGGAACGCAACAGGGTCCTAGTCTCCCACAAGCACTTTTATGTGCTTTTCTGTCACTTTCTGCTGGTAAATATCTACTAATTGCTTACAGAAAAATAAAATAATGCAATAATATGGACAAACTAGTATCGTGCAAAGGAGTTACACAAAAGTGGATGAACCTAGAAAGGTCTTGGGTTATTAGGGAATCAGAAATCTGAAATCCTTATATTTTGGAGTATTGCATTTTCTTATCACAAAAGTTTCATTAAAATGCGATTATTGAAATTAAAATCATGTAATAAACACAGCTCAAGAACAAAACCATGCAGGTGATAATAAGCAGCATACAAAAAGTCTCTTCGGACTGAGAGTAAACGACATATCCAACTCAGGAAAATAAACTGCTGTCACGACTTCTTTATAAAAAACAGGTCTTTTATTAACAGATATCTGGTAAGCGCTTTCGCCAATGTGGCTTCTTCAAACCACAAAAGTACAAATCAATTCGGTGCACGCTTTTTATATAAGGGAGCCTTCAATTACATTTTAAATTACATAGTGACATCATAATTGATTAATATGCAAACTGAATAAATAATAAAGAAATAGTGTTGCATCTTATACAAAAAATTTTAATAAATTCATATTATTTAAAACACTGATACTATATGATGATAAACAACACCTATTTTAAATATATATATATATATATATATATATATATATATATATATATATATATATATATATATATATATATATATATATATATATATAAAAACAAAGCATTAATAGTTCATATTTAAGACATGTAAAGAAAATTTACTAAAAATTTACTTAAAAGAAATTTCCTATTTTTGAGGGCTGGTTTTATGGGGATCTTGTCATTAAGACCAGGATAAATATGTGCCTGGAATCTAATGATCCAGTTAGTTTCATTTCTTTCAGTAAAATTTCTAACATCCCCTCCCCTCAAACTAGGAGTGTTAATATATAAAACCAGAAACTTAAATGTATGTAAAATATTGGTTTCTAAAACATGTTTAGAGAGCATTTGTATTAGATTGAATACGAATTTGATATAAGTGTTCCCTCACTCTGTCCCTGAGCCTTCTGTCAGTTTTGCCGACATAGAAGGCAGGACAAGAAGAACATAAAGCAAGGTAAACAACGTGTTCCATGTCACAATTAGCAGTAACGTCAAAACTAAAAAATTGAGATGTATTGGGATGTACAAACATATTAGAATCACATATATAAGAACAAAATTTACATTTATTACAGGGTTTTGTACCTAAATAATTTTTATTATCATAAGAAGGCGTAGCATTTGTATAACATAGAAGTCTATGTAAATTTTTCTTACTTTTAACTAAAAACTGTGGGTGTTTACCCACAATTTCTCTAATACTGGGATCAACAGTTAGTACATTCCAATGCTTACTTGTGATATCTCTTATTTGATAAAAATCACATGTATAAAATAATGCTATTTTCTGTATTGGTGGATTGATGTTGATAGTGTTACTTTTCATAGTATACTTTTCAATGCCCTGCTCTGAGAAGTAAGGACACGCTCTATCTGACCTAAGATGCTCTATACATTGGAAGCCTGTTGAAATTTCATCTACTCTGTACTTCCTTGTTAGTAACCTATCTTGAAGGCCTGCTAATTCTATTTCAAAGCTACCTTGCATAGGATTTAATCCAGATGCTCGAATAGCCTGGCCTTTAATAATGTTAGTAAAACATATCTAGGGTGCATGCTTTCTCTACACAATAATGTATTTTTATAACAGGGTTTCCTGTATACACCTATGTTTAAATTGCTATTACTTAGGCGTTCAATGGAAACATCTAAAAAAGGAATATTGCATGGTGAAACTGTCATGGTAAATTTCAAGAAATTTGTAAATTAATTTATTTCTTCAAAGAAACTGTTCAGATCACCCTCGCTACCTGTCCAAAGAAGAAACAGGTCATTTACAAAACATCTATAGAAGATGACATGCTTCCTGTAATGAGGTGAGGGAAACAATTTCTGTTTTTCCCAAATGGCCATCACTAGGTTGGCGTAGCTATTGGCACAAGATGTGCCCATAGCTACACCATCCCTCTGCAGGAACAGTTCATTATTAAAGAGAAAAATATTATTCTGTAACACTGTTTCTAATAACAGACAAATAAAGTCTATCTTGGAATCTAAGGTGTCAGTGTAGTGTGTTAGGTACTGATGGATACTATCTATGCCCTGCTGATTGGGAATGATAGTAAAAAGGGACTTGATGTCCATCGTGACTAGTAGATGGGGGAGATTATCTGGTATGCTTGCTGTTTCTTTATATAGATCTAGTAAAAATTGTTGTCTCTAAGGATAAATGGATTCAAGTCAATGACTGTTCTCAACATTCTCTCTGTGTATACTGATAAAGGTTCAGTGACCCAACCTCTACCTGCCACGATTGGTCTCATTGGTGGATGTATAGGGTCTTTGTGAACTTTTGGTTGTCCTTGGATGGTGGTAATTAATGGATTTTCAACCCATAGAAAGTTAAACATTTCTGTTGTGATTATCCCACTTCTATTCAAATCATCCAATGTATTGTATACCCTTGAGACGTGTCCTTGGACATATTGCATAGTTATAGGTGAATATGTTGTCATGTCACTCAACATTTCCTTCATATAAAAATTATAGTCATCCCTGTCTAACACCACCACCAGACCACCTTTATCTGCTGGTCTAATTGAAATGTTACTATCATTCTTAAAACTATTTAGAGCCTTTTTCTGTCTTGGGGTTAAATTATCTTTCTTAAAATTAACATATAACTTTTTAGAAGTAGAATAGATATCATCTTCGACCATTTTACAAAAGGCATCTACTAAGGGATGAAAATTAGGTACAAAAACACTAGGTTTATGGAATTGTGTTGGTCGAATATTGCTAACATTGTTGGACAACAACTTTAATTGTATATTACGGGCAAACATTTTAATATCCAAGATAGTATCTATCATATTGCTGTTTGTAGTAGGTATAAAAGAAAGGCCCTTATTTAAAACTTCTAACTCATACTTATCTAGGGGCCTATGTGAGAGATTCCACACTACATTATTGTCATTTTCTCCCACATTGTCTTCAAAGTAGGTTCTTTCAACTCTCCTCCTGGGGCTTTTCTTTTTTGCCTTCCCCTGCTCATAGAGCGATGTCTTCCCCTTCTGTTTATGTTGGTAATTGGGAAAGGGGCAGGATATTGAGAGTTACTAGAATTACTGGAATGTAAAATAGTTTTTCTATGAACAACTGGTTCAGTTTCTAGAGAAGTGTGAGCGGCAGGCAGCTCAGGATTGTACCTACTTTCTTGTACAGATTCAATGCTACTAACTCCATCACTACAATTCTCTGTAATGGCATTATTAATATTATTAACGTCTATATTAGACTCTGAATCCAAATTTTCATCTACTACAACAGTAATTGCATTCACAATATTGTTAGTATCAGCATTTATATCAGTATAGCTATTATAGACAGCATTATTAACATTTGAGGCAATTGCATTATCTAGATGGTTTCTACTGTTATTTGCAAGGTTAACATTTATGGAATTTGAAAGTAACACAGGTGACAAACTATTGCTGTTTCCACTATTGTCTTGCCTATTATTGGTACCATTCCTGGGCCAGGTGAAGACCTGGCCGTGAGAGAAATCATATATGTCTCTTTGGAGCTTATGTTTCTTCTGTTTTAACAAATGTTTTTCAAACAGAGAAACATTATCTATCAAGCGTTCAATCAACGGCTCAACAACAGTTTCAGCATAGCTTTGATATGTCAGTGTGTTGGTTTTGAATAAGTTTTCTCAGTTTAGTTTCTTCCGGTGCAAAGAATTGATTGAATTGATTGAGAAGAGACATATAATTAATGCTCACCTCAATGTTAAGCTGTTGCCAGCGGTACAATAATTCCAGTTAGGTATTTCCTGTAGTCGGCATCTTTGGGATTTTAAGTCCTCTCGGTATTATTTTTTACTTAATACATGCTTCAAAGTGGAAGCATTGCATCTGAAGACGTTTCAGCTTCAATAAATTGGTCTCAAGCATTGAAAACGCTGCGTTTAGAGCATTAAAGTCAATGTTGCTTGGAGTCTCTTCACTTCCCATAGCAGTGACTTTGAAGTAGAGTAACGGGTTGACGTCACCAATAACACAATCCAAAAATCGAGTGCGGACATTTTTTCTGTTACAATCTTATTTGGATTATACGGCAATTCAACTAAGTTGTCAATAGGATCTGCCATGGTCTTCCTGTGGTGACATGGTGACATGGCAGAGAGCCACTGCTATGGGAAGTGAAGAGACTCCAAGCAACATTGACTTTAATGTTCTAAATGCAGCGTTTTCAATGCTCGAGACCAATTTATTAAAGCTGAAACATCACCTGTATTACTTTCAAATTCCATAAATGTTAACCTTGCAAATAACTGTGGAAACCATCTAGATAATGCAATTGCCTCAAATGTTAATAATGCTGTCTATAATAGCTATACTGATATAAATGCTGATACTAACAATATTGTGAATGCAATTACTGTTGTAGTAGATGAGAATTTGGATTCAGAGTCCAATATAGACATTAATAATATTAATAATGCCATTACAGAGAAATGTAGTGGCGGAGTTAGTAGCATTGAATCTGTACAAGAAAGTAGGTACAATCCTGAGCTGCCTGCCACTCACACTTCTCTAGAAACTGAACCAGTTGTTCATAGAAAAACTATTTTACATTCCAGTAATTCTAGTAACTCTCAATATCCTGCCCCTTTCCCAATTACCAACATAAACAGAAGGGGAAGAAGTCACTCTATGAGCAGGGGAAGGCAAAAAAGAAAAGCCCCAGGAGGAGAGTTGAAAGAACTTACTTTGAAGACAATGTGGGAGAAAATGACAATAATGTAGTGTGGAATCTCTCACATAGGCCCCTAGATAAGTATGAGTTAGAAGTTTTAAATAAGGGCCTTTCTTTTATACCTACTACAAGCAGCAATATGATAGATAATATCTTGGATATTAAAATGTTTGCCCGTAATATACAATTAAAGTTGTTGTTCAACAATGTTAGCAATATTCGACCACCATAATTCCATAAACCTAATGTTCTGTACCTAATTTTCATCTCTTAGTAGATGCCTTTTGTAAAATGGTCGAAGATGATATCTATTCTACTTCTAAAAAGTTATATGTTAATTTTAAGAAAGATAATTTAACCCCAAGACAGAAAAAGGCTCTAAATAGTCTTAAGAATGATAGCAACATTTCAAATAGACCAGCAGATAAAGGTGGTCCGGTGGTGGTGTTAGACAGGGCTGATTATAATTTTTATATGAAGGAAATGTTGAGTGACATGACAACATATTCACCTATAACTATGCAAGATGTCCAAGGACACGTCTCAAGGGTATGCAGTACATTGGATGATTTGAATAGAAGTGGGATGATCACAACAGAAATGTTTAACTTTCTATGGGTTGAAAATCCATTAATTCCCACCATCCAAGGACTACCAAAAGTTCACAAAGACCCTATACATCCACCAATGAGACCAATCGTGGCAGGTAGAGGTTGGGTCACTGAACCTTTATCAGTATACATAGAGAAAATGTTGAGACCAGTCATTGAATTGAATCCATTTATCCTTAGAGACTCTAAACAATTTTTACTAGATCTATATAAAGAAACAGCAAGCATACCAGATAATCTCCGCTATTTACTAGTCACGATGGATGTCAAGTCCCTTTTTACTAACATTCCCAATCAGCAGGGCATAGATAGTATCCATCAGTACCTAACACACTACACCGACACCTTAGATTCCAAGATAGACTTTATTTGTCTGTTATTAGAAACAGTGTTACAGAATAATATTTTTCTCTTTAATAATGAACTGTTCCTGCAGAGGGATGGCGTAGCTAAGGGCACATCCTGTGCCAATAGCTATGCCAACCTAGTGATGGCCATTTGGGAAAAGCAGAAATTGTTTCCCTCACCTCGCTACAGGAAGCATGTCATCTTCTATAGATGTTTTGTAGATGATCTGTTTCTTCTTTGGACAGTTAGCTAGGGTGATCTGAACATTTTTTGTTTGAAGTTACTAGTATTATATGGTATGTGTGTTTTCACGATTTTTTATATATATAATTATACATACACACAGGCACACACACATATACACACACACACACACACACACACACACACAAATACATAAAAGCACATTTAACCTTTTACATTTACTTTAATAGTATGTAAGAGCTACTTCATTTACACACCTACTAGCGGATTACACATACTTGCTTTTCACTGCTACATAATAAATAACATCAATTATTTACAGCTAACTATAATAACGGACTCATTAAATGCTTATTTCATCATAATAAATAATGAACAGCTGAAAGCAGACAGCAGTGGTCACAAGCGTTGAAATCTTGTCTTAAAAGCTGTTCTGATTCAAAAGCTTTCCATCTTTTGTGACCACCTGTACTTGTGAACATGGTTTGACAGAGAGCTCAAAATACACCTGCTTTGTTACCTCATCTAATGTCTTAAAACATGGTACAGTTACAGATGCCATTAGTGAGAATATCATGCCTTTAAATTATTATTGCTATTTGTCTTCCCTTAGCTTTTAGATAAGGATTTTTAATTTGTTATTAAGTTGTTTTACATAGTATCTGATGTTCACTTATATAGTGTTCTAGTTTATCTTTAAGGTCTAGGAAAATGTATTGATCTAATAAATATATTGTGATATATTAGTTTACATTACTGATACTTTATGGTAAATAGTCTAGTTTTCTAAAACTATGCTTAGCTCTGTTTTTTCTAGACTGTTAGACTAAGGTATATTACCTAATTTATTTAGTAACTAGATGCACTTTTATATTAGATTTTTTAGTTTGGAACACAAACAACTATAGATAAAATATTCACATCAGATAGGATAGTCTTTAAAATACAATATGTTTCAATAATAGCATGTCCATTCTCTGACCACAATACTATTGTTTTTAATATTAGTATCAAACCTAATAATTTGAATTTTTGGCAAAGAATTCCAGCTTACATTGTTAAAATTTCTGGTATTAGGGAATGGCTAATAAAATAAATGCATTTCTACTTGGAAAGGAATGATAACAAGGATTCCCCCAAAGTTATCATTTGGGACTCACTAAAGGCATATTTGTTTGGAAGAGTTAAAAACTGGTATTGGAATGAAAGAAAAGAATGGGATAAAGAACTTATAGACCTGCAAGCAAAAATAAACAATCTGAAAGGTACCCTTAAATCAAAGGTTATATCTACAAACCCTGAATTAAAAACATTAAAAATAAATATATTGAAATATTGAATCATAAAATAGCAATAAACCTGGAGATACTTAAAATACAATCATATTCAGTAAATCCTAGAAGCTTACACAGACTAGCTGTAAAGTCAAAAGGAATTAAACACATAAACTGTATTAAGGAAATGACATATAGTACTGGAAATAAAAATAAGACAGTGACAGACCTAAAAGATGTATTAGAAGTTTTTAGGAAGCACTATGAAGAAATCAACAAAATGGATTCATTGTTAATTAATTCTGAGTTGTGAAATAATTTCCTTAAAGAAAATGTAAAAAAAAAAATTATCAATGGAACAAAACACTAAACTTAATAAAACAATATAATTTTCAGAACTAAAAGATCAAATTGCCCAACAGTTCTTGGAATTCATAAATTCCAATGCCCTGGGTCAACTAATTCATAATCCCACCAGGGGCTCCCATATCCTGGACCTGGTCATTACCAACATGGGAAATCGATGATCCACACCAGTGGTCACCCCCTTGTTGGTTAGATCTGACCATAAGCTAATCACCTTTGACATCCAAATCCAATCCCCATCCCCCAGTAAGGCAACATCCATAAAAAACTTCTCCAAGGCCAACTTCATGCTACTCAAGTCAGAAGTGTCAAACTTCATGACACCCATGCAGACAGGAACTGAAATTTCGACTGCTGAATTCCACTCTAAAGCACTATATGAGTACATCCACTCGTGCATGAATCGTGCAATCCCAAATAGAACCAAGATGCTCTCCTCCAAAAAAAGGAAGCCAATCTGGTGGTCCCCTGCCATAAACAAACTTTACAACAAAAGGAAGAAACTATTGCAGAAAAGTGGAAAATCTCAGGATGCAAAAAACTCCCTTACCAGCCTCAGTAAGAAGCTGAGATCCCTCATAAAATCCTCCAAAGCTAGTTATGAAAATAAAATTGCCAAAGATTCCAAAGACAACCACAAGGCATTCTATGGCTATGTCAAACATCTAAATGGCAATGCTCAGATCTGCTCAGCTACAACAGAATGGCATTAAATATACTGATCCCAAGGACATTGCCAATATCCTGGCAGATCGATTCAGTACCAACTTCACCCCCCTCTCACCCCTTAAAGGACCCATCTCAATAAAGAAAGATTGCTAAATTCCAGTAATCACGGCCACACAGGTAAAAGACGCACTCTACAAAGCTAAGAATACAGCATCCATGGGACCAGGCGACATCCCAGGCTGTGTACTACATGAACTACAAAATGAACTGGCACCTCACCTAAGTGTCATGTTTAATCATAGCCTCACCTCAGGCTTCATGCCCACTGAGTGGCGCACAGCTACAGTTATCCCACTCCACAAGGGGGGGGGGGTTCCACCTTGGATCCTGGGAACTACCGTCCCAGCATTCTGATGAGCCTGATCTGCAAGGCCATGGAATGTATTATCATGGAACTTATAAACAAAGACATTGGCAACATTCAAACACTGGACCCCACCCAGTTTGGGTTTGTGAAGGGCAGGTCATGTCTCCTAAACCTGACTGACTTCTTTAAATCAGTCTGCAGAGCCGTGGACAAGGGTAAGGCAGTCCACACAGCCTATCTGGACCTCACCAAGGCCTTCGACACCATCCTCCACTCTGGAATCATAGATAAACTTACTAAGCTGGGCATAAATTCCTACGTCACTTGATGGGTTGCAAACTGGCTTACTGACAGACCCAGACTGTAAAAGTAGCCGACTCCAAATCCAGCTCCAGACAAGTGACAAGTGAAGTACCTCAGGGTTAAGTCCTGGGACCGCTCTTGTTTGGCATCTACTTCTCTGAAGTACAGGCCAACACTGAGGGACTCTGGCTAACAAAGTTTGCAGATGATGGCAAACTAGGAGCCATTTTTGAATCCCCAAATTATGTGGATATTCTGCAAAAGGGCCTTACAGAAACAGATGCTTGGTGCCAGAGCCATGGGCTCAATGCCAAGAAGTGTATAGTTATCCGCTTTGGGAAAAACAATGTACCCATGAATTACCACATAGATGACAGTACACTAAACACTGAAAGTGTGATAAGAGACTTAGGAACACAGGTGGACAGTGGTCTCACCTTCAATATCCAAATCACCACAACAGTCAGGAAATCCTTTTATGTGGCACACCTCATCATTAAGGGGTTTTCATCCAGAAAAAAGGAGGTCATTGTCCCACTGTACTCATCCCTCATTAAACCCATCATAGAGTACAATGCCCCATTTGGTATGTACCTCACAAGACATCTGCAACAACTGGAAATGTCGCAGAAACACCTCACTAAAAGAATCACAAACCTAAAGCTGATGCCCTATGCAGACCGACTAAAAAAACACCAGCTATACTCTGTCGCATATCGTCTACTCAGAGGCAATCTCTGCTTAACATACAAGGCCATGTTAAACCCAGAGCTGTTGGACATGCTACACTTAAAGAAATCCCAATCCATCAGAGCCACATGCTCCAGAGACCTAAACCTTGTCATCACAATGAACAAAACATGCTGGAGGAATAGGTTCCTGACCCAGAGACTCACCATGCTCTGCAATAGACTGCCCATACATGTCAAGCAGAGCGCCTCCTTGGCCTTCTTCAAAAGGAACCTTGATGACTGGATGGGAGATAGGAAATTTACCCCTGGGTTCATGTCAGTTGGCCTGCTAGTCAGGGGTCCAGGGAAGTAAATATTGTCGGAAGAAATAGCCAGGAATTGTTATGGCTAGGTTTGTAAAGGCCCTAGGGCCGATAGCCTAGTACCAACCTATGAAAAACCTTAAAAATAATAAATCTCCAGGTCTGGATGGAATAATCCCAGAAATATATTAATTATTACCAATTCCAGAAATATATTAATTATTACCAGATAATGAACTAAGAATTTTGTTAGATGAATTCAAAGATTTCAGAAATAACTATAATAACTTCCCATCATAAAAGTATGTGATGATATCTCCCTTATTAAAGCAAGATAAAAATCCAAGTCAAATCACATTGTATCAACCCATCTCCCTACTAAATGTGGACTATAAAATCTTTATGTCCACCACTGCCAAAAGATTAAGTTATATATTAACAAATCTTATAGGTGAGGATCAGACAGGCTTTATATTACACAGAAAACTTCAAGATAATGTTCTAAGGCTTTTTTCTTTAAATGATTTTGCAAATAAGAAGAAAAAAGAGCTTTCAGTCATTAATCTAGATATAGACAAAGCATTTGATTCTATAAACTGGTCTTATCTCTTGGCAGTACTTCAGGAATATCATTTATGTCAGAATTTATTAATTTAATTAACAGAATTTATGAGAATTTAATTTCTTATGTGAAAATTAGTGCATTTCTATCAAGTCCATTTAAAATCCTGAAAGGTACAAAACAGAGTTGGCCCAATGTCTCCCTTATTATTTGCCTTGTCTATTCAGCCTCTAGCTAATTATATATGATTACACTCTAATATAGAAGGATTTTATGCATGAAGCAATTATTGCTCAAAAATACAACTCTTTCCTGATGATCTTCTGTTAACTATTGGAGACATTGATGCATCTATAATACACATTATAAACTCTATTAAATTATTTCAAGATAGCTCATGTTTAAAATTTAACCAAAATAAATCAGAAACTTTACTGATTAATAAAGTACCAGATAAGCTAATGAATAGCTGTAATGACTTTACTTGGGATAAAGACCAGTTTAAGTACCCAGGGGTAATAATGAAATCTAACTGGAATTATTTTATAAAGGTAAGTTATGAAAATTTAGTTAAAAATATTAGAAAACAAATTGATGATTGGAATAAATTGTTGCTTACTGTGGATGAAAGATTAATGATAATAAAGATGATCATTTTGCCTAAAATTTTATTTTATATACAAACTTTAGTTGCAGCCCCTTTGAAAAAGCTAATTAAACAAACAAATACATAGTTACTTAACTTTCTTTGGTATCCACAAAAAATAAGAATTAGTTTCAAATAGCATTGTAGTAATTGGGAACATGGGGGATTTGCTTTCCCAAATATCAAGAAATATGCTGAATCAGCTATCCTTAACTTAATAAGTCTCTGGTTGAATACTGAATACTCTTCAGGGTAGAAAAATATACATAAATCAGTATTGCATCAACACTACACAACAAAAGTTGAAAATGCTCTCTTTAAAGATACAGATACAATATACTTGATACTAAAGGATATAATTTTCAATCCCCAAAAAAGTTTAAACCACATCCTATTTCTTAATTATATTTTAAATTATTTTCGGAAAATAATGATTAGTAACCACTTAATGAATAACATTATTATTAATTTTCCAATAGCTCATGTGAATAGGTTCTTAGGCTCTTTTAATTTGAACAAAATGAAAGAAAAGGAAAAATGGACTAAAATATTGTCATCAATTCCTGAACAATGATAAGATACATGATGCAAAAAGTCTTATAGCCAGATATAACATAAAACAAGACAACTGGCTAAACATACAAACATTTAGAAAATTTCTCATAAGTGAATTAAAGATAAATTCAAAGATGTCTAAAATAATAACCTTATTTTCTGGAATAAACTCGGATAGGAATACTAAAAGTTTATCTTTATCCATATTTTATTAGGCCATGAGTGCAGACACCTTAATTCCAGAAGATTCCTTTTGGACTTATTCATCTAAAATTGATAAAGAATCATTTTCAGAAGCAGATAAATCCATAATATTCAAGTCTATAAATAAAACATCATCCCTTAATTGGAACATTTTTACATGGAAATGTGCACATAGATTATTTATACCTCCTCATAAAATTTCCGTAATGTATAAGAGGGATATCACTAAGTGTTGGAGATGGATTGAAGTATTAGAAGATGATTGGTCAAATATGTTTCTAAACTGTAGAATAGTTTCCTCTTTTTGGTCTGAGTTTAAAGACTTTACCAAAGCATTGTGGTCAGACAATTGTGAAATAACAGATTCTTTAATATTATTTTTAATGCACTGATTCCAAGAGCAATACCAAAAATATAAACTCATCGTCTTTGGTCACCTCTTACAATTGCAAGATAAATTATTACAATGAATTGGAAATGCCAGAAACTCCTCTCCTTTTCTGATTTTATTGATTTAACAAAAATTATATGTAATAGGGAACTGCAAACTCTTTATAACAGAACACCAAATGTCACTCATAAGAAATTGTCTTTGCTTAAACTGAACAATCTATTAGATAAATACTAATTTTGATGAGATTTATATTTGTTATGGACCATGTATATAGTTTTGTTGAACGTTTTGTTGTTTAGTTTTTTAGATTGTATTATCATTTGATTCAGATGTATTGTATTTTATATTGTTATACTAAAAAGCCAATAAAAACATTTAAAAAAAGGAATCCATGTTAATTTAAAACCTGTTATTCTATCAACTTTCCAAATTTTAAAATTGCTCCTATTTTTGGGCCTTTGTTTCCTGATTATTTATTGCTTTGTCCAGAAATACATAATTATATAGATTATTTAGATAAAGAATTTAATATCAGTCTCACCTTCAACAGTAAATGACTATATAGCTGTCTTTCTCCATTTTTAATTCCATTACCCAACCTCCTGATTGATTGTAGCTTCTTTCCCTTGCCCTTTCTGCAAAGTATGTGTGTATATACACACACAAACACACACGTACGCACACACACACACACACACACACACACACACACACACACACACACACACACACACACACTCATACACAAACATGTGAATTTTCACACACACACACGCACACACACACACACACACACACACACACACACACACACACACACACACACACACACACACACACACACACACACACACACACACACACACACACAAGCACACACTTACAGAAAAGCTCACACATTTAACAGTTCCTGATATAATTTTCTGAAGAGTCTACATCTGAAGCCCCAAATCTGGCTGGAACAACTGACATGGATCTTTCCTCCTTAGCCAGGACTACCAAATGAATTAGCTATTACATCTTAATCTTCCTATCCAATTGTTTTTAGTAGCTCTGTCATCTCATCTGAATACCTGCTCTAGATTCATCCTTTGGGATAGACACTGAGTTCTTTTTGCTTGAAGGTCTTAACATGGGTTCAGCAACCATAATCCAAGACATGTGGTTTACTTGTGTTCTATGAGTGAAGGTATAAATAGTAGAAGTAAGTTCAAAGCTAAACTCCATCCACTTTAATTTCTTTGTGAATGAGGCGGATAGAGATGATTGACCTCCATTAAGATGGTCCTTCTGAGTCCATAACTTCCTCATGCATCACTGGATATTTCTCATGTAAAACAGAGAAGTAAGTGAACCCTGAAATCCTCAGGAATATCTTGGCTGTTATATGAGTCATTAAATGCGATATATACTAAGTCTGAAATTGCTGTATCTGAAAGAATTCCCTTTTTGTTGAGGTACAGTGATCTCAGAGTTAGTATATGGATGAGTAGCAGAAATGTGGGGTAGATAGAGCCCCCATATTGGGGGAGGGTGAGTAGAAGGGCTTGCTGCCTGCCAGAAAAATATAGCAATGTGTAAAAGTGACTTATACAGTTTACTGCTTTTACTGAGTGAATCCTGACTAAGGTTCATCAAAACGGGAATAATAGATCTTTTTTTAACTGATCCCCATGTTTGGTCAAACAAATGTGCACTCTACTGACATTAAAAAACTGGTGGGGGAGGCAAGGTAAGGAAGTCTCTCATTCCCTGAGAGGTAGTTCAATTTTAGAGTTAATATATTTAATGATATGGAGGTGTTAGAGGGTGGAATTTTTTTAGTTTTTGTTAAAGCAAGATTTGCATTATGTTTATAAGTTTTATTGCTTACTGGTATATTGTCAGTTCATTTTGCAACAAAAGATCCTCTTTATGTTTAAATAACACTCTTAAAAATCTTTGTTTAAGATGACAATAGATCCGACTTTTTAATGCCTGACACAATACTTAATTGCTGAAAACATAGAAATATTAGTTTAAGACTGAGTATATGTTGATTTATTGAAATGCAAAAATATTGGCACTGAATTGATCAATGCCAGCATTTTGAAAATCAATACAATGAAAAAAAAAAACAAAAAACAAAATCAAAACAAGCAAAAAAAAAAGGATTGCAAAGCAAAACAGTTTTATTTTGCAGTCTGATGACCAAAGTCACACCACACATTCAGGCATAACTTATCTGAACAGTGATAATATTACAGAAAGTGTTTTTCAAAGGTAAAATAGAGGGTTAGTGATTGGGGCAGGATTATGGTTAGCAGACGTTAGCAAGGTGGGCAGGTGGCATGCT
Source organism: Protopterus annectens (assembly GCF_019279795.1). Classification (NCBI taxonomy): domain Eukaryota; kingdom Metazoa; phylum Chordata; order Ceratodontiformes; family Protopteridae; genus Protopterus; species Protopterus annectens. The sequence goes on along the minus strand of NC_056747.1, from coordinate 1,090,762,848 downwards.
AACCCTAACCTTGCCCCAACCTTAACTCTGCACCTTACCTTTGAAAGACCCTTTCTGTAATATTACCACTAAACAAGATGGCTTGGACACATATGCACACATGCAGTGGTACACATATACACACATGCATTGATATGCATTCACTACACTACTCTTAGTCTAACCCTAACATGTCTATACTCTCACAAACACTCCTAACCCCTAATGACAAAGTCTTCAGAATATCTAAAAGTTTTGCCATTAATTTCCCAAGCCCGCACTTACCTTACCTACATACATTTGATATTCCATTCATCATCACTTTTAAAGTTTCAATGAAAGAAACTCTCAGTGGCATTTTAAAATCATTCACTTCATCAATGAGCAGCTGTTTCAGCAGTGTGAATGACATCCTTAAGAGCACAATACAATGTCCCTGGGGATTCTGCTTGAATCAAGCAATTATTCAACTAAGTATAAATATATAATCTCTTCAGTCTTAATTGAGCAAATACTGGGGGTAGGCATTTCAGAAAGGCTTGGTACAGCAGAAATACAAAAAAGCAAGCTGCTCTGGTGGCATAGAGGAATAAAGCCCTGATTATTACTCAGGCAACTTGGGTTCAACCAGCAGCTCAGGTGACTGACAGAGTGGCAGGGAGGTTTGGGTGTAACCATCCCAGGTTGGGTTCGACTAGTGGCTCAAGCAACTAACAGAATGGCAAGGAGAGTTGGGCATAACCATCCCAGGTTGGATTCAACCAGCGGCTCAAGCAACTGACAGAGTGGCAGGGAGGGTTGGGCATAACCATCCCAGGTTGGGTTTGACCAGTGGCTCAGGGAATTAACAGAGTGGCAGGGAAGTTTGGGCATAACCATCCCAGGTTGGGTTCGACCAGTCTCAGGTGACTGATAGAGTGACAGGGAAGGTTGGGCATAACCATCCCAGGTTGGGTTCGACCAGCAGCAAAAACAACTGACAGAGTGGCAAGAAGGGTTGGCCATAACCATCCCAGGTTGGGTTCGACCAGCAGCTAAAACAACTGACAGAGTGGCAGGAAGGGTTGGCCATAACCATCCCAGGTTGAGTTCGACCAGCAGCTAAGGCAACAAACAGAGTAAAAATCCTCATAACCTCAAGTTATTTTAAGTTCATGAACACAGCCCATGGTCCAGGAAGACTTGTTTTAGTCTGTCCTTTTGATTACTATATAAAAGAAACAAAATACTGCAAGCTTCTGCACAAAAACCAACCAGTAAAAACAAAAGTGCAGATAGGAAATTCCGGTTGAATCGTACCAGTTTTATTACAAGTCCAGAAACACGAAGACACACAATATCACAGCAACATGAAAGCCAATTAATATCCACAAGCATTTTCGTCTTGTATTAAAGACTTTATCAGATGAATGACAAATCCATTAGTGACCTGTTAAATATAGTTCCATTAATTAAATAATCAATTAATCAAATAAAATTAATTAAAAACACTTAAAACCAAATTCTCATTGATAGTTATTATAAAGTCATTCACTATGGATATCAATTGTAAATTATAAATTACGCTAAAAATTCATTACAGATTATATATAAGTACCCTATTACCATTTTAAAAAATTCATTTAATATATTAAAAAATGTAATAAAAAATAAATAAAAATGAATTTCATTCTGCATCCAGCCCCATTGTCTCTCAATTGATTACTGCCATCTCATGGCAAATCTAGGTAGTGCTTGTTTCATCTTTACAATTTGGCAGACCTTAATTTTAATAAAGGTTTGATCGAAATAAATTCATTTAAACCAGGGGGGTGGTCTGCTTGTAGGGATACCTGCCACCATAATTCCCTAAATTCTATCGTGTCTTCCCAAGGACCACCTCTAATATTGGTTTTAATTTGTTCCAAAACCATGAATCCAAAAGCAGCTTCTGGACAATTTTTAAAGTGCTTAAATGTGCATTAGTTTCTTTATTGACTGAAATTTCATATGTGAAGTCATATATCCTTCTCTTGAGCATTCTTTCAGTTTTTCCAATATAAAAGGAACCACACTTTTTACACACTGCTAAATAAATTATTCCCCTGGAATCGCAATTGTGATAATCAGTACTATAAACCCATCTTCTTCTACTTTCCAAATAGTATTTATCTATATTAAGAATATAAGGGCATTGTTTGCATCGGCCACATTTAAAGGTACCTTTTCTTCCTTTATTTTGTGGCCCTCCCTGCTTATTTTTCAACATACCTTTCATGTTAATTGAATTTTTATAGGTAATCTTCTGTGGTATGGTCTTCACAATATCTAAGTCAGTGATGGCTGTAAAAGATCGCCACTCCTTTAAAAATACCTTTTTTACAAAGTTATTAATACCATTATATTCCAAAATTAAATTAAGTCCATAATTTTCACCATTTGTCTCTTTATTTGGTTCAAGGGTTTTCCCTTTGTTATTTATAATGGGTTGAAATTTAGTTAACCTCCCTTCCTCTACGTCTTTTCTTATGTGACTTACAAAATCAAATGGGTAGCCTCTTTCTAAAAACATGCTTTGTAATAAATCACATTCAATAATAAAATCTTGATTAAAACTAGTCATTCTGCTGCCTCTTACAAACTGTCCCTTGACTATATTTTTCTTACAGTGTTTTGGATATGCACTTTCATAATGTAAGAAGGAATTGCAGAATGTAGGTTTCCTATATACTCTACTTTCAAAATGCATGTCTTTCTTATAAATTTCTATATCTAAATAAATTAAATTATAATCAGAAATTTTATGTGTAAATTTTAAAAACTTGGTTGTATTGTTAATATACACCATAAAATCATTCAACTTGTCTATTCCTGCTGTCCAAAAAATTGCTATATCATCAAGGAATCTACGATATAATGTCCAACAATTGTTGAATACAGAATTAAAAACATATTTCTCTTCCCATTTGATAAGAACCAGATTGGCGTAGGTAGGGGCACAGGCAGCTCCCATAGCTACCCCTTGTGTTTGTTGATAAAATTCTCCATTGAAAAACAGAAAATTATTCTTTAAAATAAGATCCATTAACCAAATACTAACTAGTTTTTCATTTTGCGTTAAGGTATTATCTTCATATATAATTTCTTCCAGCATTTCCATCCCTTCTTTGTGTGGTATCGAGGAAAATAGATCGATAATGTCTATAGTAACAAATAACAGGTTTTCGTGGTTTAATTCATCTGAGACTTCTTTTAACAAGTCCCAGGAATCCCTTAAAACTGTTTTTTTAGATGTCCAAAGTTTCTTGAGCTTATTATCTACATATTTTGCCAAAGGATATGTTTTGGACCCTTCTGCTGCCACTATTGGTCTAAATGGGGGGTCTATTTCACATTTATGTATTTTGGGTATACCAAAAATTGTAGGTATTTTTGGTTTCTCTACCTTCAAGTATTTATAAGTTCCTTGGTCAATTAATCTGTCATAAAACATTTCATTAATACTAATATCTATTTTGTTGTATGCTATATTAGTCTCATTAAGGGAAACATTGGTGTATCTATTATCGTCCCATAGGAGGGTGTGCATTTTGCTCTCATATAATATGTTATCCATAAATACAACCCCACCCCCTTTATCTGGTTTCATGACTCTAAGATTAGTAATAAAACTGGTACGATTCAACCGGAATTTCCTATCTGCACTTTTGATTACTATGTTACAGACTGGCCTATAACTTACAGTGCTCAGAAAGGAGAAAGTTTATACTCTGTAGCCTCCCTCCTGAACTGAAACTCAGAGGTCTAGTAAAATACAGATACAATCTGATTTAAATACAGGACTTAACAATAGTTTGGATATATTAACAAGAACAAAGGGAGTAAGAGCAGCAACACTAATGATAACATAGTACAACTAGAAAAAAATAATATAGTGCCACACTATGATATTGATCTTCTCTTCCTGTCACTACCAATGATTCTCCAGGGAGCTTTACTTTACTATTCCCATTAGTAAATTTAGCCTTACATACAACCCAGGTATTGCATCAATTTGGCCTGTTTCATTTGTAATATAATCTTACCTTTGCCAGTGTCCAGTCTGGCCTGTCTATGATGGATATCCAGTCTGGCCTGTCTATGATGGATATCTTCTAATAGGAACTTGAGGTCTTCCAGTCTTGAGTTAAGGGAGCTTAATGGCCTTCTCTTATCCCAGCACAAATAATAGTTTTATTGCATAGACAATTCCAAGAAGCCTTTGTAAGTGCTGTTTATACTCATACAACTTATTACAAGCCCAGAAATCTGTATTCATATGTCCTACTCACTGTTATTACACCTCCAGCAATGTCCATGGGATTGTAGATAGATTGTAACCAATATATGTAGTATATAAACGTATTTGAGTAGATACTGCCAGCATTTCCTGGATCCTGAGGCTACTCTTAAAAGTACATATATCTGGCCCATGCCTGCTTTGGTATATTCCTCTCCAAGTCAGCCATCTAGCTCTCTGTTTAGCTCTATTATTCTTCTGGGCTCTAATCTCTGTCAGTGCCTTGGCAGATTGCTTTACCAGTTTCTGATTGTTTACCATGGATCTTCTTGCTTGGATAAGATAAGCTTCAAAGTTTGGTTGTGGATCATGTCCATTTCCTTCAGATATCAAATTACCACCTATTTGGAGGAGGCCCATATACTGTAGCTTGTTCTGTCTCCTAGTCCATCATTTTTTTTATCACAAACCATGTACCAATAAACCAGTGACACCTTCTTCTGTTCAATAAATAGATGTCTGTTGATTCCACAATGAAGTAGAAAACAATAAATTCCACCATGAAATCTCCTAGCGCCTCGACCGTAACAGCCTTTACAGAGTACTCTTTGAATGTGAGTTGTTAATCAATATGTTTAAATGTAGGGGATATCCAGTGTCTTTCCTTAAGCCTATTAAGGATGAAGTCATTAGAAAAAGGCTAAATGGTACATCTGTCCCATTATTACATAAGAAAGGTAGTGCTACCTCTACGAGCCTTTTGGCTATTAGTATTAATGGTGCTTTTAGTAGAGATTTGGAACGTGAAGGTATTAATCAAGATGCACATAATTACCAGCATTCTTTTATTACCACTTACTTGACTGATAGTCCTGAGGTTAGTAGTATTTTGAAGAAAAATTGGTAGTTCTTTGTGAATGACTGCACACACTTTGTGTACATTTAGGCATTAGGTCCAAAATAGTGTATAAGAATGGGTTTAATTTTACATGTTTATACGACAATATGGTCACAGATAAAAAGGTTACAAGAGGAAGCATGCATAAGTGCGGAGTATGCTCACAATGCTCATTTATCATTGAGGGCGATTTCTTTACTATCAAAAACCAGACTTACAAAATTTCAAGGAAATTTAACTGTGACACCAGGGGGATAGTGTATGCTGCCTTATGTCAGAAGTGTGATGGCTTCTATAATGGGAAATCAGAGAGGAGACTTAGGGGACCACATATATGAACATTGCTATGATACTCATACACATAAAACCACTGTAGGTATACATTAAAGAATCCCACCCATCATTTTCACTTCTGTGTTATAGAACACATACAATAGGATCCTCATGGTGGCCCTTGGAGAATTGGATTGAGGAAAGAGAGTTATGGTGGCAAATATATCTAAACAATACTGTCCCCCCTGGTGTGAATGATGTTATTCCCTATCCAATGTTTATTAAAAAGGACATATGTTAAGTAAACTAGTTTTTACACTTTTTTTATGTATTTGTTCTTATTTACTTAAAGTTTTTATTGCATGGTGTTAATTTTTTTACGAATACTGATATGTCACTTTAAATATACCTACATTTGGAGATGTGTCTAGCATGTGATTTATTTTTGATTATATATGAAGTCCAAATTCATAGTTGATGAAATCGCTTATTTATTCTTCATTTGTGGAGACATTAAACTCTTGGTTCTATACTTTGTGCTTCCCGTGCCATGTTCTTGGAGTTGTTGTTTGTGGCTCACATGTACTGGTATTTCTAGTGAAGTTTCAAGGCCGATTAGCACTGCCAATTTGGAAGCTTTAAATGATTCCATTTTAAATATTACCTTGCTTGCACAACAACTGTCACAACAGTTTTCTTCCTAGCCTGTTCAAGGTAAGTGACAGTCTGCCAAAAGCGTGGCTTTGCAACTCCTGACCCAAACGGATGAAATTATGCTAGCACATAGACAAGTTTATTCTGTTCCACATCTTGATTCTTCTCAGTTACAATGGTTCATTTAACCTTCACCAATGGTTAAATCGACCTGTGACTTATAGTTTGGGCAACACTTCGGAAATGCCTAACTTGGACTTGCAACTTGCTGAATTCCATAAAAAGTTGCTGAAATATAAGAAGCTTCAGCAGGAGAATGTGTAGTTCCAGGAGTCAATTAAGATACAGTGAGTCCCTAAGGGACTCTGACCATGGAAGTTCCCCACTGGTTTAGTGCAGCACTCTCTCCAATTCAGCAACATAAAGCTAAAAAACTGTAGTGGGATTGCAAGGACTATGCTGAGGGGAAAGGATACTTGCAGCCACAGGGATCTTGAAGTTTTTCATCAAGTATTAACTTCTGAATTGCTTCACCCTCATTCTGAATATGAACATCTTCCTTAAGAACATTGTCTGCTCAGGCATTCAGATTAGATCAGTAGCATGAGGATGAACAGTGAGCGACAGAGCTTTTATCAATATTCCAGGAATACAAGATTGAGTTTGAGCAGAGGGACAGGTCGCAGCAGCTGACTGAGTTAAATCATTGTAATATTATTTACAAAGCTGCACATGATTTTAAAACTTATAATTATAGTTCATTTAATTTTACAGTTGAGCATGCTGATCTTTTTAGCAGATGATGCTCTTTTGTACCTCCAAGAAGGATAGACTTGACTAGGATAATTTGTAAACGTAAATTTTACATTAGAAATTTTAATTTTCAATCTGTTATGGCTAACCAGGCTAAATGAATTACTTCTGCGCGAACATTATGAGTTCCTAGTACATTTAATCCTGACTTGCACCCCACATTAAAACTATTTGAACAGACTTCTGAGATGGATTTGAGACACTTGCACAATAAGTGCCTATTATTTCCAGGGCATAACTTAACCCCTCACCAGTATGATTTGTTATTTGAACTAAAACAAGAGAATAATTTAAGAATCTTGTGTCTTGATAAAGGTGGGGCCTTAGTTGTTATGCATCAAATGGATTATAAACAACATATGTTCAATTTATTATATAATGATGCTTACACAGAAGTATCACTTAACAAGGTGCATTTATCTTATCATAAAATTGATGTATTATTACATGATATGCTAATGCAGAATGAGATTAGCCAAGATGATTACAGTTTTTTATCAGTCAAGGATCCCATGATCCATAAGTTATTTGGTATACCAAAAATACATAAAAGTGTCAAGCACCCCCCCCCTTTCTGACCGATTGTGGATGCTATAAGATCTAAAACTAGTTTCTGGGCATGACACATTAATCATCATTTGAATAAGATTGTGTATAACAACATTACACATATATGTAAAGATGCATGGGAAATCTTGAATAGAGCAAATGAGCTTGTTAATGTTAGAGATCTCATTTTTATTATTATTATTATTGCTAATTATATATACCAACTGTGAGATCTCTCTACAATGAGAAAATGGCAGGTTCCCTTATACCTACATTACCAATAAGTAATTACTATGTTCCATTTATTTTATGTTAGCCAACTATGATCATTCAATGAAA
>NC_056747.1:1090662585-1090750085 GCF_019279795.1 Protopterus annectens | reverse complement strand
CACCACGTATGTGTCAGAGCGTGATGTGCACATGGGTGCAGAAAGTTTTAGATTCAGTAAGTGTCATGTAGCGCTATGCACCACTGCACAAACAAGGTAAACACTGTTGCATGCATATACTACATAAGCAACTGAACTGCATGCTAATCAACCAAGGCAATACAGGGAAGCTATTCAACAAGCTATAAAGCAGCCATGTAGACTCAGTGCTGGTGTTCCCCATGAATTCTAAAACTTTTGGAAAACAGCCATGGAAAGGAGTCTACATGGAAAGAATAAACAGAAAAAGGTGTGATATTTGTACAGAACTGACCATAACATGTGAGAGCATTAGATACAGGTTGGATGCAACAAAAGAATGCGACATAATCCTTTTTTGTGCCATAACAGAAATACAGCTTTGTTCCCCACCCCTCAAATGAACAGTACACTTGGAAGTAATGCAGACAGATAAAAGTATAAAAGTGTGAGCTAATCAATATAAATATAAAAAACATTAAACAGAATATTCGTAGTTACATGTCAGCATATGCAATATGTAGCTGATGAAAGGCAGGCATATCATCTAAAAATCAGTACTCTTCTGTGCAGATATATCACAAAGTAGTATCCTATCTTCTATGTTCAACAAATAAATTGGCTCCCCTTCAGTTTCCCTAACTACGTGGTTGTCATCTGGTGTATATTCAGGGCTGTTAGCACAGTAAAGATGCAAATAAGGTCTGAACTCATTAGAATTGCTGAATCCCAAATCCTTGGCTCCATGTAGTAAATATAAACATAGTGCAGGCACTTTCTCAGTGTTTGTGTTTAATGGATGGCAACTGTAAATGCTGACATCAGGTGTATGTGTCAGGTTAGGCTTACAAGGTGCTACATGTGTTACATGCACTCACTACCTCTCCCACTGCTCCTGTAGGGAACCACTGGGCTATACTCCAAGGCAGGACTATCTAATGGAGCAGGTAGTGCAGAGTCAGCAAAAGGAGTGCTGCCAGGTTGGCTCCCAGACATACTGGGCTACAGTGTTGGAGTCAGTGGAGTGGGGGCAGGTGAATCCTTTGGACAGGCCTACCCTGCTGTGATGTGGTACACATGGATGACATGGACACATTTTGACAACACATAATAAAATAAAACAAAAAATAAAACAATAAAATATAATAAAATAAAAATAAAATAAAAAAGAGAGATAAAGTTTGGGGTGAGAGGTAAAACGAGATAAGAATAGTACCTTCATATGTGACATACAATGCATTAATACAATTATTTGATTCTATTATTTTAACATCTACTCTTAAGACTATCACTTCCTATCAGATAACTTTTACTTGTAGGACTACCAGCTCCTAACAGATGCACACTATATATCAGATTGCAGCAAGTACTTCATGACGTGGATATATTGCATATATGCATGTTGCAATTATACAGATTACACTTTACAGCAGAGCATTTGTGCCAGTGGTATAGAGGTTTGAATGTAATTTAAATAAAATTACAGAATTAACAGTATTGTACAGTTGGGAAGTGTGGTATTTGAACCCACAATCTCTGACTACAGCCTAATATTGAAGTCTTAGTTTGTGCTACAGACTAATGCATGCATACTTGATATTACATTTGAGATATGCATGCTCAATCTGATATTCTAATATATTGGACTCTTGGTTTCTACTACAGACTAATGCATGCATACTTGCTTTTACAGTTGAGATATGCAAGCTCAGTTTGATACAACTTTATAAAGTACCAAAAAAGTTATCTTTAACTTTTAATGCTACAATAACAGTACTCTTCTGCTGCATACATACCACATGCCACCCTCGTCCTTGCCAATCTATCCCCATGGGTCCTAACATTACACTTCCTCTCCATGGCAGCTGTGGAAAAAAACAGAACAGAATAGAATACCATTATGAATACCAGTCTTACCTATATTCAGTTTTTAAACTTTGCAAGTACTCTCTGTAGTTGATACTTACACATATCTGGGATGTCCACAGTCCTATATTCCTCGACCAAAGGATTGGATTATCCCCCTTCCTGTGATGTAGGTCACTAAAGTGGTGCGTACTTTGGTCACCAGTGCAGAGATACCAGTGGCACTGGTTACAGCCTGGGCCAAACTATCCCAACCCTCTGATTTATATTGCAACCTACAATAATTCACCATGCAGTAGCCTGGCACTGTGGTGTTTCACTAGGAGTTGAACAAAAATCTTGGACACCCCATCTCTGAGCTCTAAATCTCACACTCTCTCCACAAATGCATCCCATGTCTACCACAGATCAAGGGCAATGGAGACTGATGTTTTCCAGCTAATTCCAGTTATTGCATTTACAGGGAGTGTAAGCGCTGTTTGAAAATGTTGTGAATCGCTTACCATCACGCTAATATGGGACTTGGCAATGTGCACCCCCGAGCCCCACATTTGCACAATGGTAAGTGGTGAGCAATGGTAGCAAGCAGTGAAAACTTACACATGCAGTTGTGTACATGTGCTAGTAAATGTGTAGGCCATACCAGTCCAGATAGCAGAAATATACTTACAGGAACATAGCACACAGTATACCTTCAGTCGTACATTTGATAATAAATGTGATAATACATAGATAAGTAAATAAATAAATAACTGGCACAATATTAGTGTCTCAGGCCTTATACATATAATTAATATCATCTATACTATGTCAAGCGTTATAAGTAAGAGTGACTATAATGGGAAGTGTAACAACAGTAAAAGTGTATGGAATATGCTGTATTTGAACTCAGGACCATATGTATGGCAGTCCTACATTTCAACTGCTGCCACAAGAGAGTTGAAATAACAGCCATTCATGTTTCAGTTCATTGCTATAAACTGCAAAGTCACAACAGTGAAAAATGTTGCACACCCTGTACTAGAACCCAGGACCATCTCTACTCCAGCCCTACACGTATACCTGCTGCCACAGGACTAGTTACATGACATCCCCTATTTTACTGTAACCATTGTGAATATCTCACCATTGACTGTCATGCAACACCACTTACTGGGTTTGCTCAATGCTCAATAGAATTAATTGAACGTAACTGGTTTCTGTTTTTGGATGTCTACTTTCTGGGTTGTTCAGTTTGCTCACTGTTGTGCCTTGCACAAATGAGATCATAGGATCACAGAATCATAGAAGGTTAATAGATTGTCAAAGGAAAAACAACTTCAAAAAGATCAACACATGGCAGGTTCAGGTTAAGGCACTTTAATCTTGTAGCAAGGAGACAAAAACGTGCTAATACAGAGTTTGTCTAACTAGAATCAGGAAGTGAAGTCATTCTTATACATTTCTTACAAGACATTGCCTACTAAGCTGACGTAATAAATCACAAGTTCTTTCAATATTATTTCATAGCAGCTGTTTGTCCATGATTTTCTACTGGCATATCAAGTTTACAAAAAAACTTCCTAAGAAAAACAACGTGGCCTTGATGACCACCGGTCAGATACAACTTCTCACTATGCAATGTTACCATTCAAGGTACTATGGCTAATTTGAGCACAAAGCAAGTACAGATTATAGTTAATTTCTTCAAGCAGTCTTTGTTCAACTGTATCTATCTTTTTTGCAGCTGTGCATGTTCTCATAACACGAACAGAGCTGATTGTTCAAGTTCAATAACATTAGAGAAAACAGTATTGTTCTATTCATTATTTTCCTGACCTAGCAGATAATTACCTGCTTCTCAGTAAATTTCCAAAAGGCATAAACATGAATTTTGCTGTGCTAGCAAATACTACATCAGAGAGCATCTTGCAGTTTCGGAAAGCATATTGCAGTTTGAAAAGCATCTTGTAGTTTCATACAAAACTAAGCTGTACATAAAATAGAATGAAATGTGTTAACCCTTTTAGCTTCTAATAAACACTAAACATATACATTAATACATATTTTTCTAACATTTCCCCCTGTTAATACTTTTTATTCTATTTTCAAAAGCATAAACGGTTTGCTTCTTCTCCTAACCTCTTATGTTCAGAATTTGCAGTTAAGAGAGTCATTCAGTTTAAACTTATGAAAGTGTTTCATTTTTCAACAGTTCTTCAATTTCAGTACTTTGATACAAAGTCTCAGAAACTGACATGTCTATAAAATCTTTAATTAATCTTTTCATGCAGGGAATACCACAACAAACACACACTCCTAATAGGAGTAATCCCACACAAATGGCAATCAGGATGTTCATTAGGATGCTACCCCACCCCCCAAACAAATTTTGAAAAAAATCCATCAGTGGGTTTGGGCCTGGTTTGGTCATGGCCGACACTTGCTGAATCACCTCAAGATGTTTGTTTATCTCATGCTATTTGTCAGGAATATATGGACAGCACTCCTCTTTTATTAAAGCACACATACCACCTTTTGCCGCTAGTGTGAAGTCGAGAGCCATGCGGTTTTGAAGCACCACAGTTCTCATAGCGTTCAGTTCATCAGTTACTAATTTGAGAGCAGAAAAAGTTGCATTGCTCATTACTTCGAGAAGTTTGGACAGTTTTCTCAGCTCCCAAATCGATTTCATTGCGCCATATGCAGGGGCTATACCTGCCCATAATATAATAGGGTCACTCAAGTCCATGTGTGTCGGTTTATCTTTGTTTTTCATGGAGTTATGGTTTCTCCAGCCTGCTTCAATTCATCCTGTTGGATTCTCAGGTCTCTTGATTTGATTTCCAGGTTTCTTGGTGACCTCTCTGACATTTCGAATTCTTCCCTGAGGCAAAACTGCAGTGTGTCATATGGCCGGAACCAGGTAACCCAAAAAACAACTGCCGGACCAATTCTCAGGTAACCATTTGTATGCTTTTTTCCCCACACACAAAATAACAATTCTCTACTTTAGTATTAATATATACTTGCCCTGCATGAAACATTTTCTTATCAATGATAGATAGTTGTTTAAAAAGAACAGGATTATGTTGTACTTCATCAACCGTTTTGTGCATTGATTCAAAATATGAGTAATAGTTTGTATCACAAATATAACCTGCATTATTAGCTTTGGTATAACACTTGTAAGGAACAGTCACATTACAATTGATCCAACCCACCTGAACAGTATCATTTTTGTAAAAACATACAATTCCCTTTTGTGTAACAGGCAGGTACAATGCTATTTTGTCTTGAGATTTCACAGTTGTAGTATCAAAAATCAAATTTTCCCAGGTCTCATTGACCCCTAGGGGGACAACAGTCATTAACAATCCCCCGTATGCTGTTGGTATAGCTGTGCAAATCCAGCAATTCGAAACATTAAAAGTTTCAGCATATACATATTTAATTGCTTGGTAAGTGTTAAAGTGTTAAAGTTCGGATGCCAGTCTATGAGTAACGCATCTCGTTTATTTAGTTCAGCTCATGTGGCTGGAAAAAGGAAAGGCCACAGCAAAAAGATTAATGTTATCAGTATAGTTAACAGAATGATCATGCAATACTTCTGAGGTTGTTCTGTATGTCTATTTGCTCCATATCTGGTCATTTTGTTCTTGTGTAACAGTAACAAGTTTTTTGTCCAGTTCAAAGTTTTTAACCAATTTACAGTGTGTCAGATGAGTCCAGGATGCTCGCTCTGCAATCTTGACTGCAGTGGGTGTTGACAGTAGCACTTGGTATTGCCCTTCCCACTTCGGTGACATCCAATTTTTTCTCTTGATGACTTTCACCCAGACCCACGTGCCTGGGACTACTGCTGCTTCAGATGGTCTGGTTTGTTCTTTATCTGAAACAGAATTTAACTGCAAAAGTTGTTTACTACTTAAAAGTCATCTCATATATTCTGCGAGTGAACTGTCGGCCTCCTGGTCTGCAGGCATGAGAGGTTTCCACTGAGGTATATAGTATGCCCTCCCAAATAATTTTTCAAAAGGAGTTAACCCCTTTGCATTTGGAACAGTTCTCATGCTCAACAATGCCAGAGGCAGGCAGTACACCCAATTCTTTTGTGTCTCACTAATTAACTTCCTAAGTTTATTTTTCAAAACCCCATTATGCCTTTCTACTAGTCCTGCAGATTGTGGATGGTATGCACAATGGTTCTTTAAGGAAATTCTGAAATATTGGTTCAACTGTTATATAGTTTGATTTACAAAGTGTGTGCCATTGTCACTGTAGATCTTTTCCAGTATGCCAAATCTAGGAATAATTTCTTTAACAAGGACTTTTGCAACAGTAGCTGCATCTGGATTTTTGGTCAGAAAAGCTTCCACCCATTTGGAAAACATATCTATAATGACAAGACAATACTTCTTATTTTTGCATTTGTTCAGTTCTATGAAATCCATACAGATAGTATGGAACGGGTATGGTGGTGTAGGGAAACTCCCTTGTTTAGGCTTCAATGCCCCTTGTGCATGATGCTTGTTACAAACATGGCATGCCACACAAAAATTTTTTGTGTAGTTTGTAAATCCATATGCTGTGAGCACTCAATTCACTAACTGTACCATCCCCCCTGTTGAGACATGGCACTGCCCATGGTTCAGCAAAGTTGCATATCTAAACAAATTAGATGGCAATATCGGTTTTCCTTCTTTGGAGATGTACAGCCCTTTCTCAAGAATTGCTCCTTGTTTTATCCATTTCTATTTTTCTACTTTCGTAGTAAGTGTCTGCATTGTTTTCAACATTTCTAAATCTAAAATCTCAGAAGGTTGTAATTCCTCACTCAAAAGAAATATTTCTGAAGCTGAAGCTGGCTGCCTGCTTTGCAGCTGTATCAGCTCTCGCATTACCTTTTGAAATCCTATCCTGTTGCTTGGTATGAGCTACACATTTACAAATTGCTACTTTCTGAGGTAACTGAATAGATTATAACAAATCTAAAATAAACTGCGCATGATTAATCAGTTTACCAGTAGATGTTATCATTCCTCTATTCTGCCACTGTTGCACAAAAACATGTACAGTAGAAAAAGAGTACTGGCTGTCAGTAAAAATGTTCACACATTTACCCTTTGCCAAGGTACATGCCCTTGTCAAGGCAATCAATTCTGCTGCTTGTGCAGATAAGTTGTGTGGTAAAGACTTTGCTTCTAAAATCTCAGTATCAGAAACTACTGCATACCCCACTAGGTTCTGCCCTGTAGGACCCCTTCTGCATGAGCCGTCCACGTAATATGTCACCTCGGCATCATCCAAGGGAACATCTGTTAGATCTTTTCTAGGCAGTGTCTTTTGCTCTATCTCCTGCAGGCAGCTGTGTGGTGTGCCATCTGCAGGGGTCGGAAGCAAGGTAGACGGATTCAAAATTGTACATCGTTCAATTGTCATATGAGGTTGGCTCAACAGTATAGTCATAAAGGAAAGATGTCTAGCAGGAGAAAGATATGCTACTTTTTCTTGCAGTAAAATAATCGCGACTGCATGAGGCACTCTCAGTGTGAGAGGATGGAACAACACTACTGAGGCCAAAGCCTGTACTGCCATTGCAGCTGCGACTACTGCTTGTACACAGTGGGGCAGGGATCGCGCCACTGGGTCCAGCTGTGATGAATAGTAAG
Organism: Protopterus annectens; assembly: GCF_019279795.1. Taxonomy (NCBI): domain Eukaryota; kingdom Metazoa; phylum Chordata; order Ceratodontiformes; family Protopteridae; genus Protopterus; species Protopterus annectens. The sequence continues at coordinate 1,090,742,550 of NC_056747.1, read as the reverse complement.
CTATGAGGCGTTGCTTGTCCCCATGTTGCTGTGTTAACACTGATGTCATATAACCTTGCTTACAATCTACAGTTTGGAAAAAACGTTTATGATAGTTTGGTAATCCTAAAACTAATGAGGATGCTATCAATTGTTTTAGTTTGCAGAAAGCTGATTCTGCTTCTGGTGTCCATGGTAATAAATCTTGTGCTGCCATAGGCTTCTTGTATATCAAGTTGGTCAGTGGAGCAGACTCCAAGGTATAGTTTGGAATCCAACTCCGACAGAAATTAGTCGTACCCAGGAAGGACATAATTTCCTTCTTGGTAGTCAGTTTGGGTGCTTGTAAAATTGCTATTTTCCTATCTTCATCTAATGTTCTGCCTTCTTTGGATATTACATATCCCAGGTATTTGACCTGCTTTCTCCAAAGCTGCAACTTGTTTTTGTTTACTTTATGCCCTTGAGTGGCTAGAAATTGTAGTAATGCTATGGTATCTTCTCTGCATTCTTGCTGGGTGGGGGCTGCCAGCAGGATGTCGTCTACATAAAGTAAAATCTGACTGCCTCTTGGTGGGCTAAATCCCACCAAGTTGCTTGCCATCTCTTGTGAGAATATTGTTGGACTTTCACAATATCCCTGTGGTAGTCGCGTGTATGTATACCTTTTCCCCTGAAATGTGAATGCAAACCAATGTTGGCTGTCAGGGTGTATCGGTATCGAAAAGAACGCATTGCTAATATCTACCACAGAAAAATACTTCTGTTGAGGCTTCAAATCATTCAATAGGGTGTGTGGATCTGGCACCATAGGTGCTCTAGGTATTACTGCGTCATTTACAACTTGTAAATCTTGGACCATACGCCATTCTCCATTTGCTTTACTGACAGGAAATAAGGGTGTGTTACATGGTGAATCGGGAGATTCTACCAGTACTCCTTCCTTAAGTAAAGCTGCTATTATAGGTGTGATTCCTACTTCTGCATCTTTCCTTAAGGGATACAGTCTCTTCTGTGGTCTAAATGCTGATTTTGGTGTGATAGTAACTGGTCCTGCTGTACGAATTAGTCCTACATCTGATTTCCCTGTTGACCAGAAAGTTTCTGGTATGCTCCGTAAGGCATTTTCTTCCTCTTCTAGTAAGAGTGCTAATCAGCTGTCCTCGCTAGACTGCAAGTGTACAGCTGGGTGTGTCTGTGTTATCCGATTTAACTTCTGCTTCTGTACTCCCTGTTCTGATTTTTTCTCCTAGGTCTGCCCATTTCACATTCTTGTCCTTAGTCAGACTAACATGTGGTAATCAATTAGATTTATAGAGTGCAAAGAATTCCTGGGGCAATGAACAGCTAACTACACTGTTCCCTTCTGTGTCCCAGTACAGATTACGTAATACTAATCTGTTTGCATGTTTTTTAAACAGTTGTTGCTCATATTCCTTATCAGGTCCTGGTGTGCTACAATAATACAGAGTACAGTGCAACAAATGCTGTTTATCAGTGTCAAGGGAGGGGGACTTACTGATGGCTAAGTTCATCAGCTCTTCGGTTGCTGCCTCTGGACCAGTCGTGACCAAGTCCTGGCTGCGCCAATAAAATGTTTCGCCCTCCAGTCACACCACAAAAGTATCCATTTGTCACTGTGCTTCCATACCCTGCATGGTTGGAACTACTGCTATGCCAAATATCTGCATAAGATCTCTGCCCAAAAGGTTCACCGGGCATTTTGCAGAAACGATTTTGCTTTTCTGGGTCATCCCTGAAACAGGGTCAGTTATTGCTATGTTATGGGGGAGTAACTCCCGATACAGCTGTCCATTAGCTGCTTCCACTAATATGTAATCAAATGATTCTGAATTTTCTGGTAGTTTGGAAGGATGTATCAGGGTCTGTGATGCCCCTGAGTCACGCAGGAATTTAACTTCCCTCCCCTCTATCAGAAGTGTAACTTCCGGTTTCATGTCTGCTAAATAGAGCTCTAGGCTTAATAATGCTAAGTCTAAAATTTTACTTTCTTCACTATCTGTGATTTCTTGCACTTCCTCTATTTCTTCTATCACATTCTCTACTCCCTCTATCACATTTGCATTTGTCTTTTCTCGGTTACTCCCTTCTAGTGATTCTTGACTATCATATAGTCAGTCCTCACCCTCCTTATCTTCCATGGCTACCTTCTTGTTTTGCTTGCAATCCCTTGCTAAATGTCCCTTTTTTCCGCACTTAAAACATTCACCCCTTTTCTTTCTCTCTTCAAACTCCTCTGATCACTTATCAGATTGATTGTTTCCCTGGGCATTTTTCTTGCCCTTTTTTCTGGACTGTACTACATAAACTTCTGCTCCATCTTCTACAGAAAATAATTGGGCTTTCTTTTTCTTTTTACTGTTAAAATGCCTTTCGGCATGTCTAGCATATTCAAGTAGTGACTGTAATCTACTTGTATGATGGTCTACCATGTGCTTTGTAATAAAGCTGCTTATAGGCAAAATATTGCCTTTTAAAAATGCATTCTTTAGCTGTTGCTCATATGGGGAATCATGTGTTTGTCTTCAGGTACCTGCATTCCACAATGGTTATTAAAACACTCAAATAATCTAGCATAATATCTGTCAACAGTTTCACCTTCTTGTTGGATGCATTGATTAATGCAAGTCCAGTCTACCCTAGGCTTCCATTTCTCAGAGATTCGGTCTGTTAGATCTTTTACTCTGTTATCCAGTTCTGCGTTGCTATGTGGGAGTGGCTTGTGTTCTGCATCACGGGGATTCCAGTTGCCACTGATCATGTGTCAATCTGGACCTACGATTTGTATAACTACTTTTTCTACTTCTTCTCCATTTTAATGATAACTTAACCTCATACCCTGTAAGTCTTCTAAGAATTTTCTAAAATTAACCTTTGGATGGGGAATTCCCTGTGTGGCTTTCCGGATGTCTTCCGGTGTCCACGGTCTATATACTAGGAGAGTCGGGTCCTGCCCTTCCTGTCCTGCCTGAGGATTTGGTACTTCTATGAGCGGACATATCTCTTCTTCACTCATAGCTCATGAATTTTTCTTCATTTGATATAACTCAGTATCCCCTCTTAAGTTACATGTTCGAGACCTAGTCTCGATGGGATCTCTGACAAACGGTATTGGCTTCGCGGAGACAGCCGGGTATAGCGGAAGTGGACCAGCTTGTCCACTTGCTTCATATTCTGGTAAGGGAAGTGGAGGGGGTGGAGGGGCTGATGCTATTATCAAATTATGGTCCTCTTTATCTAGCAACATAGCTTTTGAATTATTACTTTTTTGTTCCCTACGGTTTGCTTCCTCAATCCACCTGTGTGCCTGAGGAATGCCTAATTGACATTGCTTTTTTACCTGACCTTTTGCGTCAGTTTTAAGCTGTCTGATGAGTTTAATAAGTGAGGATTTTTCTAATTTGCCATCAAATTCATATTTATTAACCCATTTTGTATAGTACCTAACATTATCAGCATGCTGTAATTGAATATATTTTGCATCTTCAGTTAATGGCGGATCTTGGGATCTTTTTGTGCACTTATTTCCCATATTGTTCTGACTGTTAAAATGTTACGTAACCCTTCTTATCTTTACGTGGTACCACAATTTCTCTTTTTCACAGTTTATCTAGAATTACTGCCTTACCTATTCTGTTTCCCTGATCTATGACAAGACTGCAATTTTCCTGTCCCTGACTTGTACAAGACAAATCTCCTGACAGATGATACAAATCAAGTCCCTGATCTAAAACAGAGAAAAAGGTAAATCTCATCTTACCTGAGCCTCCGTGATTGATCGCCTGGTTCGAGGGAAAAGTGTTAACTCGTCTTACGGTCACAGATCAGAACAGTGGCTGGCCTCTTTTGAATGACAATTCAGTCGGAGGTCTTTCAAAGCAGAAGAACCAATGTGGTCTCTTCCCTGTATGGTTTCATGCCACCTGGCCCATCTGACCTGAGGCGAAGTGAGAGTTTCCAGCTCGAAGGACCAATCTGTCAAAGGAAAAACAACTTCAAAAAGATCAACACATGGCAGGTTCAGGTTAAGGCACTTTAATCTTGCAGCAAGGAGACAAAAATGTGCTAATACAGAGTCTGTCTAACTAGAATCAGGAAGTGAAGCCATTCTTATACATTTCTTACAAGACATTGCCTACTAAGCTGACGTAATAAATCACAAGTTCTTTCAATATTATTTCATAGCAGCTGTTTGTCCATGATTTTCTGCTGGCATATCAAGTTTACAAAAAAACTTCCTAAGAAAAACAACGTGGCCTTGATGACCACCGGTCAGATACAACTTCTCACTATGCAATGTTACCATTCAAGGTACTATGGCTAATTCGAGCACAAAGCAAGTACAGATTATAGTTCATTTCTTCAAGCAGTCTTTGTTCAACTGTATCTATCTTTTTTGCAGCTGTGCATGTTCTCATAACACGAACAGAGCTGATTGTTCAAGTTCAATAACATTAGAGAAAACAGTATTGTTCTACTCATTATTTTTCTGACCTAGCAGATAATCACCTGCTTCTCAATAAATTTCCAAAAGGCATAAACATGAATTTTGCTGTGCTAGCAAATACTAGGTCAGAGAGCATCTTGCAGTTTCAGAAAGCATATTGCAGTTTGAAAAGCATCTTGTAGTTTCATACAAAACTAAGCTGTACATAAAATAGAATGAAATGTGTTAACCCTTTTAGCTTCTAATAAGCACTAAACATATACATTAATACATATTTTTCTAACATAGGTAATGGCCCCAGGGCCCTTATAAGCCTAGCCAAGTTCAACCAGTGGTCCTAAGGGTATCTGGTTCAAGCAGACACTAAAATAAACACCAAGTCACCTTTTGCCACTGTCCAAGAGGGACACAGGCAGAACCACCACAATGAATTTCTGTTTACCCATCCAAACATCCAAATTATGTTTAAATAAAGTCAATGAGGGGCTTTGTTTAACATAAATAGGAAGTATGCTCCAAAGGTTGGCCAACCTCTGTGAGACAACTCTGTCTCTCCAATAAGTTTTATTGATGTCTCATGTGATGACCATGCCCTGGCCCAGCAATCAAGGATCTTCAATCTTCACCACTAACACCAGGGAGGTTATCTCATAGAAGAGGAAAGGATAACAAATACACAAGTAAAGTACAATTTCCCTTAAGTGCACACAGATATCACAGTCAATTTGGGGCTGGTTGCTCCCTTGCTCTCCAGGTCTCCAATAAGATTTCCCACTGGCACAGCTATTGGGTCCAGAGCTAAGCCTAGCTGGCAAGCTAACCTCCCAGCAGTGCTTTGTGCTGCTCCCGGTAGCTGACACACACCCACACTTTGAGATAAGTATTTATACAACTTCACAGACACACCTGGAAAGGCTGACACAGATTCTCCAGTTGTGCCACTTCACCCAGACTATACGGTAGCAATTACTGCCACCACCAGCTAATAATTATCAGCTAGCCAAAGGCCCTTGAAAGGGTGCCCAATTATTACTGTGCAATATTATTATCCAATTGGTAATGTGACTGTTTAGTATACGGCTTATTAGAGTGGCTTATTACAATAAACTATAAATATGCAATGTACTCTAGAGCCTACTTATCTCTACACAAACTAGCCACAGGTAAAGGATTTTAAAATATTTCATAATACATAATTAAAACACAAGACAATACTACTATACCACAGAGATTCTAAGAGTTCAGAGATCCCACAGAAAATACATATAATTAACATCATCTATACTATGTCAAGCGTTATAAGTAACAGTGACTATAATGGGAAGTGTAACAACAGTAAAAGTGTATGGAATATGCTGTATTTGAACTCAGGACCATATGTATGGCAGTCCTACATTTCAACTGCTGCCACAAGAGAGTTGAAATAACAGCCATTCATGTTTCAGTTCATTGCTATAAACTGCAATGTCACAACAGTGAAAAAAGTTGCACACCCTGTACTAGAACCCAGGACCATCTCTACTTTAGCCCTACACTTATACCTGCTGCCACAGGACTAGTTACATGACATCCCATATTTTACTGTAACCATTGTGAATATCTCACTGTTAACTGTCATGCAACACCGCTTACTGGGTTTGCTCAATGCCCAATAGCATTAATTGAATGTATCTGGTTTCTGTTTTAGGATGTCTACTTTCTGGGTTGTTCAGTTTGCTCACTGTTGTGACTTGCACAAATGAGATCATAGGTTCACAGAATCATAGGTGGTTAATAGGTAATGGCCCAGGGCCCTTATAAGCCTAGCCAAGTTCAACCAGTGGTTCTAAGGGTATCTGGTTCAAGCAGACACTAAAATCAACACCTATTCACCTATTGCCACAGTCCAAGAGGGATACAGGCAGAACCACCACAATGAATTTCTGTTTACCCATCCAAACATCCAAATTATGCATAAATAAAGCCAATGAGGGGCTTTGTTTAACATAAATAGGATGTATGCTCCAAAGGTGGGGCAACCTCTGTGAGACAACTCTGTCTCCAATAAGTTTGTGACAACCATGCCCTGGCTCAGCAATCAAGGATCCTCAATCCTCACCACTAACACCAGTGAGGTTATCTCATAGGAGAGGAAAGGATAACAAATACACACAGTAAAGTACAATTTCCATTAAGTGCACACAGAGATCACAGTCAATTTGGGGCTGGTTGCTCCCTTGCTCTCCAGGTCTCCAGTAAGATTCCTCACTGGCACAGCTATAGGGTCCAGAGCTAAGCCTAGCTGGCAAGCTAACCTCCCAGCAGTGTTTTGTGCTGCTGTCCAGGTAGCTGACATGCACCCACACTTTGAGATAAGTATTTATACTTCACAGACACACCTGGGAAAGGCTGACACAGATTCATCAGCTGTGCCCCTTCACCCAGACTATACAGTAGTAATTACTGCCACCACCAGCTAACAATTATCAGCTACCAAAGGCCCTTGAAAGGGTGTCCAATTATTACTATGCAATATTATTATCCAATTGGTAATGTGACTATTCAATCTAAGGCTTATTAGAGTGTCTTATTGCAATAAACTCTATAAATATGCAATGTACTCTAGAGCCTACTTATCTCTACACAAACCAGCCACAGGTAAAGGTTTTTAAAATATTTAATAATAAATAATTAAAGCACAAGACAATACTACTACACCACAGAGATATCTAAGAGTTCAGAGATCACACAGAAACTTAAAATAATACAGTAGGACAGGTTTGATGTCAAAGAAAAACACTTAATTTAACTTTCTAATCTTTAGCTATCCTTAAGAGAAAACACAGTGCTATAATTCTACTTACATACATAAAGAGCATAAGCAGTGCTGGGGTTGATGGTCCAAGACAAAATGCTTACAGTCTCTCTCTCAACAATAGTTTTTAAAACACTAACAAACAGCTCTGCAAAGGCCCTCCCAGATTATATCATTTTGACACTTAGGTTTTCCCAGTATTCATGTTACATCATTTTGACACTTAGTCTGGAGTTCCCAGGCAAGCAAACTGCATTATTTAGCAATGTAACACCTGCTCAGGAAACTACAACAATAAAAGACATTTCACATGTACACTCCAGCAGTCATTCCTTAAGTTATGACAATAGAAAGAATGTGTTTAGCCAGCTGTTTCGGCACCACCATTTAGATAATTGTAACTTCAAAGAACATTTGAAATGCTTGGCTTGGTTTTCCTTACAGCAGATGGCAATGTTGCAACAATCTTGAAGTTCACATTTTACAGTGTTTTCTTTCATTTAAGAACACAAGCCTGTATTTTACATTTATATATACAAATGACAGAATTATATATCAAATTCTATTTGACTAGGCTGGCAGCCTTCACCCATCTTTCCCCAGTCTTCACATCTCTTACCAGGTTAAGGTCCTTTGAGCGACTGACCCATGTGCTATTTGACTTACGAATGTGCAACATTTCCATTAAAGCTGGATTTGAGATTGCTCTATATGCAAGGCATACATTGCCTCTGAGCAGTCTGGATGACACTGAGTAAAGTGACAACAATTTCAGTCTGTCCGCATAAGACAGATCTTGAAGACTCTGAATTTTCTTTATAAGGAACTTTTGTGGTCACCAATTGCTGCAGGTATTGGAAAGGAACATACCAAAGACAGCATTGTAGTCTATTATTGGCCTGATGAGGGAAGAGTACAGGGGATATAACCTCTTTTTTTCTGGAGGCAATGCCCTTACTTATGAGATGAGCAATATATAATGCCCTTCTTACCACTGTGGAGACATAGTGATCGACATTAAGGTTGCTGTTGACCTGTGTGCCAGATCTCTCACCACTTGACTGTGTGCTTCAGGTATTGCTATTGATGTGGTAGTTTGCAGGAACAACACCCTTGCTAAAGGGGATGATAATGCATTTTGTGCAGTAAGTTTAACACCATGACTTTGTCACCAGTCATTAGTCTGTGTAAGAACGTCTTGCAGGATGTTGACATCGCTAGGGGTTTCAGTGATTGCTCCCACTTTGCAGTCATCAGCAAACTTTGTCAGCCACAGTCCTTTAGTTTTATCCTGTAGATTCCACACAGTAAGAGTCCCAGAACTGATCCCTCTGGAACACCACTGGTTACGGGTCTACTGGAGGAGGTGGAGTCCCCTATTTTGACTATATGAGTTCTATCAGTGAGTCAGTTTGCAACCCACCTGATAATATATGGGTTGATACCCAGTTGGGTAAGTTAATCAATGATGCCTGAGTGGGGGATTGTGTCAAAGGCCTTGTCTAAGTCTAGGTAGACTGTATGCACAGATTTTCCCATGTCTAGGGCTTTGGTGACAGTCTTGAATAAGTCCACCAAGTTTAACAGGCATGATCTCCTCTTGACAAAGCCAAACTGGGTGGGGTTGAGTGTTTGAAGATTCCCTATATCTTTGTTATTAAGATCCATGATGATTTTTTCCATGGCCTTGCAGATAAGGCTGGTCAGGCTAATAGGTCTATAGATCCATGGGTCTGTAGATGCACCCACTTTGTGCAAAGGAATGATGGTAGCTGTTTTCCATTCCACTGTGATGAAGCCAGTGTTTCGGCTGTGATTGAAAAGCCCACCTAAAGATGATGCTAATTCCTGTTTTAACCCATGTAGAACACAGCCTGGATATTGTCTGGTTCCATAGAGTCTTTATTTTTGGTCTTGGAAAGGGCATTTAAGACCTGCTCCTCAAAGATACTAGGTGAGGGATAGATGTTATGGATGCTTTGGGGTTTATGTGGTGGGGACAGGGGAGTATAATTTTCACTGAACCTTTCAGCCAGCAGGTTTGCTTTATCCACAGGTTCTGTATATGTAGTACTATTAATTATTAGTTCAGTGTAAATCTGGGCATTGCCTTTGAGGTTGCAGATGTAACTAAAGCACACCTTGTGGTTATCCTTAGTTAGGGAAGATAATTTGGATTTGTATGACTTCATTAGAAGCCTTATTTGGTTGTTGAAGTTGAGGAGGGAGTGTTTCCAGTTTTGAGACTGCTCCTTTCTACTTTTAGATAGCAATTTATTTCTCCTATTGTATAGCCTATTAATGGCAGTTGTCCACTGGGCAGGTATGGTTTTCCTTGAAGATCTTTGGTTCTATCAGGTACAGCAGAGTCAATACAATTGTACAGGTGCTTGTATAAAGCACTGGTGTATAACTCATTATAGGTGTCTGTTCCATCAGGGGGGAGGGACTGTGAAGCTATTTATGCTGTCATATAAGAGGTTGTAATTTTCATGGAGAAGTTTTTTAGTCTAGTTGTTGCTAAGGAGGTCTTGTATTATAGTTACTTCTAGCAAAACTGATTTGTGGTCAGATCTTACCAGGGATGACCACACACTGGAGGTAGTGCAGCAGTCCTCCATGTTGGTGAGCACCAGATCCACGATGTTTGAGTCCCTTGTGGGTGTGTCAACTAGCTGGTCCAGGGAATTGGAATTAACAAAGTCCAGGAACCTTTGGGCAAATGAGTTTGAACACATATAATTTACACAGTCAATGGATAGATAATTAAAGCCACCCAAAACCAGGGTGTTTGGTTGTATCTTGATTGACTCAAGTAGATCCAAGTAGGCTGAATGGATGTCCTGATTCATGGAGTGGGGGGTCCTATAGCTGGCAATAACTTGAAGAGGGGTCTTACCTACAGTCAACTGCACCTGTAATTCTGTTTAACCCATCTAAAGGTGTATATATCTTTAATGAATATTGATGCACCACCTCCTTTGGCAGTCACACCTTCGCTTTTTTGTCTGAATGTGTGGAAGGAATGTAACCTGGTATAGCTGGGGTGCTCTCTGCAGCCTTATACCAGGTCTCAGTGACTGCAAAAAATGTCAGCATCTTACAAGATGACAACTGCTTCCAGTGAGTGCAGTTGCTGGTTAAGACTCCCAGCATTTAGTAGCATAACCTTGAGGTTGTTTTCAGAGGGTATTTTTATGTTGGGAAGTTTGTTCTTCTAACATTGCCTAAAAAAGACACTATGGGGGTGACAAGAGCCTTAGCCAGTAACCAAAATCCCAGGGGTAACAGATGAAGACCATCTCTGGCAAAGCATCAAGGTCTGTCAACCATGTTATCTGGGCTGACAGATAGTGGATCCCCTTTGTATGACACCAGAAACTAAGCCAATTGTTGGAGTCAATTATTTTTTGTTTGCATTGAGGTATCATCCTAGGCAAAGGTAAAATGCTGCTTAAGACTAGGGACATTCCTGCCTGAGACACATAATCAGAAATATCAGTCATGTCTCTCTTCATATAGTCCAGTGAGGTATGTGTCAAGTTGTTCAAACCAGCATGGACTATGATGGAAACATAACGGTGACTTGTTGAGAGACTTGAGTGCGTGTGTGATGTGGCAGATCCTGGCACCTGACAGACAGCTGATCATGACTTTTTCCTTAGCCAACTTGATGGGAAGGACATCTGTGTGTCTCACAATTGAGTCGCCAGTGACTAAGATGTTTATTTTTGTGTTATGCCTTAGGGGCTTGAGTGGTGAGACACTGGTGTGTGTGATATTATGTGTGTTATGTTCTGCAGAGGATGTATTATGTGAATCATGCTTGTATTTGTGTTTGTGAAGTCTCAGATGTTTAGGTAAGCTTCAAGTAAGGGTCTTCACATATGTAGTTTTATGTGTTGTTGGTTTGGTAGGTGCAGGAGGTGAGGTGTGCATGCTGACAACCTGCTTAGTATCAGATGAAATAAGCACAACCAAACAGACATTCTTTTTCTGTGGTTCCTGGATTTATACTAAGCAGTACATTGCACAAACAGTGGCAAAAAAAAGAAAAGGAAAAAAGGCAGAAATATATGAAATGAGTTAAAGCAATCTATGACATACACAGTAGAAACTGTTAGTACACATGAGATATTTCTACATAGGTCTGGATTTCAACTCTCACTCCAATGCACCTTCAGAAAACAGGATAAGGGCCTTATCCCTCTTTGTCACACAAACAACTTTGCACCAAAGAACTGAAGTCATTCTTTGCAAAACCAGCTGCAACAGAATGTAAGAATGTACACTATCAATCCATAAACTGTTATTTGTGCGTTTATTATTTTTATTATATTTGGACTTAGTGTACTTAGTGATCACACAACCTGTTATGATTATTGCTTGCACATATACAGCTCTGTATTACCTTTCTGTGTTTCTTGGTCATTCATCAGTTATCTGATCAGTACTCTGAGACATGCACTGTGTAAGCCATTCTTTATCATTGGGCTTAAAACGTGTGAGGATATTTACTGGGAATAATATGGCATGCAGTTGCCAACAACTGAAGGGCAGGTTAGATGGCACAAACAAGCATAGACTGCTCTTTTGGGGGGGGGTCCAAAGCTGAGTTACTGTTATGGCCCAAACAAACATAGACTGTTATTTTGGGGCAAGCAAAGGTGAGTTACTATTATGGCACAAGCAAGAATGGACTGTTCTTCAGGGGGATAAAAGATGAGTTACTGCTAGGGCACAAACAAGGACATGTTGCTCTTGTTACTCTCCTTACTTTGCATCCTGCTTGTTGTTTGATCTTGTGAGGGTTGTGAAGGCAGAAACTGCAATGTGTATCATTACTTTCTAACTTCTCTCTTTAATGATTTTCCAGGACAAATGCTGGTGATAAACTGAGGGCATGCAGTGATCATCAGTACTTTTGAGAGATATGACTATGTGAACCTTTGATGCCTGAGGCCTACTACTTACTAATGGACACATGTTGTTGTTGGGTCTTTTGGCTTTTCCCGGTTAGGGGTTGCCACAGTGGAACTCCGGTCCACTAATGATTGGCAGTAGATTTTTACGTGCTGAGTTGCCGGCCTGACGCACAACCTTCAATGAAGGTACGCCCATTCACGCATGTCTCCACACAGAAGACACTCTAGCTGAGAATCGAACAGGACAATGTCTTACTGTGAGGCAACAATGCTACCGCAGCACCACCACTGCAGTATAAGTCAAATATGTTTCTGCTGTCACATGTTAATGTAATTTCTGTACATACCTCCCACATTTTACTTCTTTACTGTACCAAGCAATGAAATACAAGGATGGGCCATAATATTATTAAACAATACACTCCAGGTTCAGGCCTAACCTTGTAAATGCAGCAGTTGCCACAGAATAAGTTTAGGGCTGACTCTGTCTGATGCAAGCAGTACACAGCCAAAACATTTGGAGGTAAAGATTGTGTGAGTTGCATGGCATCAATCTTACTATATGTATGGGAGTAGGAGGAATGTTTTAGGCCCCTTAGTGGTGAGTGAGTGTGCTATGGATTGTCTCTTAGCCAATGCAAGGGCATACTGAGCACACCTATGTCTGCCTACACCTGCATCAGCTGGTGGGTTCCCCTTTGACTCCTTATCTGCCTGTGGTGACTTTAGCATTGGTGGTGGGATGTCTGCCCCTTCCCCTTGCTGATCCCGCTGCAGCTGTTTCCTCAGGATTATGTTCTGCAGTATGAGACATATTCTGAAGATTTCTGTACATGTCCATAGATTATACTGCGTGGCTCCCCCAGATATCTAGGCACAGGAACCATGACTTCAGTAGCCCAAGCACATGCTCTATGACATTTCTGGTTTGAGCGTGTGCCTCATTATGGCATTCTTCCATGGGTGTGTGTGCATTTTTGATGGGTGTCATCAGCCACTGTTCTAATGCATAGCCTGCATCCTCCAGTAAGTGATCCTGTGGGATATCCCCCCAGCAAATATCTGGTACAGTTGGAAGGTGTGCCAGAGATGTGAGCCGTGATAGCTACCACGGTTGCCAGCACACATGTTCAAGATGATTCCCATTGCATTACACATGATTTTCTAGTTGATAGAGTGGTAGTTTCTGTTAGTGTAGAGCCTACCCTGTTCCCCATGTGGTGCCTTAATTTGCAATCTATGGCACCCAGTGCTTCAGGGTAGTGTGCTACCCAGTAGAACTGTTGCACATTTTTGGCATTCTCCTCAGAACTACGGGGAACATATATTTGTTCACTGGCATGTTGGAGCATAGCATCCAGTAATTGGTGGAGGATCCTGGATGCTGATGCCTGTGACACCCCCAGCATGTCCTTTGTTGGTCTCTGAAAAGTACCTGTAGCTAAGATTCAAGGGCTATATATACCTTAGTTTCTACTGGGATGGGTTCCCCTTGGTTGGATCTGGATCTGAGTTGAGGACAGCAGAGGTCACAGAGTTCATGTAGTATGTCCCCCTGCCCACCCTGTAGCTGTCTACAATTTCCATGTCATGTAGGTTGTGAAAAGTTAAACCAGGCCTGAAAACTCTTCTCCTTGTTGGCCTTGGCCTATTGGCAACAGCAACAGCAGCAGCATTGGCTTCAGCCTGTAGCAAATGCAAATAGATTAAAGCAGCAGCAGCAGCTCCTAACATTCTGTTTGTGCAGACTTTCCAAGTTTTGAAATCTGTAGGAAAAAACAGCATGCAGTCTACATGGATGCTTTATAGCTTGTTGAATAGCTCCACCATGTTGGATTGGTTGATTAGATGCAGTTCAGCTGCTTATGCTGTAATTAGCATCTATGAAACACAGACAAAAACAGATTTAAGCCATTAATAATCTACACCATATAAAAAGGCAACCATGTAGCTAGCCAAACTGATAGTGAGGAGAGTTGTATATGTTTGGAAGACTGCAAAACTGCTTTTTCTTCAGGATATATATCTGTCAGAGGAGTACAGAACTTCAGCAGGTACACTTCCATTTTGTCACCTACATACTGCAAATGCTGGAATTAGTTTAGAAGTGTACTGATGACATGGGCATGTTTGTCAAGTCATTTCAGAAGTACACATGACTGCCAATACATGAAAATAGAATGGTGTGTGATAAATAATGTACAAATGTTTCAGGGGCAGGTCCTTTGATAGCACTTTTAGCATTTCAAAGATGTTTTGTTAGCAAAATGTGATTTGTCTGTTCTTTTGTGGCGGGGGAGCAAAGATACATTACTGTTATGGCACAAACAAGAATGGACTGTTCTTTTGGGCAGTAGCAAAGGTGAGTTACTGTTATGGCACAAACAAGGATGTGTTACTCTTGTTACTCTCCTTGTTTTGTATCCGGCCTGTTATTAGCATTTCACATCTGTAGACTGTTTTATGTTTCTCCAGTGGGTAATACTGACTGGCTACCTTTTGTGTTTTATCTGGAAACAGTTATTTTGTAGTTATGTGATACTTATGTGTAGGATGTAGGATCCTCCACCAACAGACAAATCACATTTTGCTAACAGACATCCTCCAGAAAGGTCTCACAGAAACAGATAGCTGGTGTCAGAACCATGGCCTCAAGCTAAATGCCAAAAAATGCATAGTCATCCCCTTTGGGAAAAACAAAGTGCTCACAAATTATCACATAGGTGGTAACCCACTAAGTACGGAAGAGGTAGTTAGGGACCTGGGGACCCAGGTAGATAGCAATCTCTCCTTTGATAATCACATTGTCAAAGTGGTTAGAAACTCCTTCTATGTAGCCCACCTAATCATGAAAGGTTTCACATCCAGATCAAGAGAGGTCATTGTGCCCCTCTGCTCATCACTCATTAAGCCCATAATAGAGTACAATGCCCCATTTGGAATGCACCTTACTCGACACCTACAACAGCTGGAAAGACCACAAAAGTACCTCACCAAGAGGATCATGGGCCTCAAACAGATACCCTATGCAGCTCGACTAAAGAAACTCCAGCTCTACTCGGTTGCTTACCGCCTGCTCAGAGGTGATCTCTGCCTGACCTATAAGGCCATGCCCAACCCGGAATTAATGGACATGCTCCACCTCAAGAAAACCAAATCTCTTAGATCCACACGCTCCAGTGAATTAAACCTCAGCACGACAGTAAACAGAACATGCTGGAGGGATAGATTCCTGTCCCAGAGACTTCCCTCACTCTGGAATTGAATCCCAGTTTATGTTAGGCAAAGCCCCTCACTGACTTTCTTCAAGAGAAATCTTGATGAGTGGATGGGAAATCGTAAATTTACCCTAGGGATCACTTCAATGGCCCTGCTAGACAGAGGCCCAGGAAACTAATTCAAAAGGGAGGCAAAAGCTAACACATTCCGGCTCGGCTTAAAAATGCCCTTGGGCAGATAGCCTAGTACCTACCTATGGACCTATGAACCTATGTGAATATGGCAGCAAATTGTCCAGGATGTGAATGCCATAGGCGGCCATGGCAGAATATATAAACAGGTGCACCACAGGGCCACTGACATGATGATATCTGCCCTGAGGTGAGCAGCTGCACTGGGCCATGAACAAATGGTTATTGGAGAGGGCCTGCTAGGGAACCACCACTAACCTCAACGAACAGTTCCTGGACAATATCAGAGATCCAGACAGCTCTCAGGAGAGTGCAGTACAGCATGTCCTGGATGTGAGCTCAAGAACCTCTGAGACAGCAAGAACATCTCAGTAGGAACTTCCAGGTAGGCTTTGTTATCTGAACAGTTGAATCCTGTTGTATAGTAAAACAACTGAAATTAATAAGTTAATTCTGTGTCACATCTTTTTGTTTTTGCGGGGGGATTGAAGATTGCTTAGGCTGGAGTTGTCAGCTAAGTTCTTGTTGAAACTACAGTTAATGCACATATAAAGGGTAAATGTATTACCACATGTGTTACTCTTAATTGTGATGATGTTGCCCTTATCTCTTGCTTAACTTTTTTCAGGACTGTATGGACTACTACACAGCGTGTCTTTTGCAGATGGTAAGCCAAATATTTTTGTGTCAGTACTGCTGAACAATTTAAAGACATATTGTAGTGTGTGATTTTGATCTCAGATTTGTTGTGTGTATTGATGTACTGTCTGTAATAGTGGCAGCACTATTAGTTTGTTAGCAAATATTGCACTATAGTAGGGCAGGTATTAATGTATTTCTGTGTTTCTTGCTTTTATCACAGGTGATCATGACAGTGGGAGTGTGGGACCTGTGCCACCTGATTTCAGTGTATCAGCAGGCTCTGATGATGATGGTGGCCAAACTCAGGCACAATCAGGGGATGCAGAGGTTGAATCTGACACAGAGGTTGACATACAGCCATCCCTTGCATTTTCATCAGACACAGCGAGTAGGCCTATGCATGCCCAGTCCACTGAGCCAACAGATATTGGACAGATGAAGGGCAAGGACAGTGATCAGTGAAGAGTGGGTACTGCAGCTTCAGTGCCTGTTGAATCTGGCCATAGTCAAAGTATGGGCAAGTTGTTATGCAAGAGGATTGATAGGGATCCTCAGAGGGGGTGTGCTGTCCCTCCTTCACCTAGTGCAGGTGTCACTTCCCGTGCAATTCAATGTATTTTTAGGGCCGTCATGGAGGCACAGTTCCCATACATTCTCTAGACAAATGCTCAGGGCTGTGGATGTGGCACAGCCTGACATGCATGACTTCCACCACTGTGTTGCTGATTCACCAGATCGGATAAATGGCATGTTAGAATACATGATGTCTGTGATGGGCCGAGAGGTGTCTGTCATGAAATGAGCAGTATCTGTGATGGAAGGTCTGCTGGGAGGGGAACTGTATCCTCATTGGCATAGGTCAGCACATCATCTGCTGTCAGCCACTGTGGCTATGCACAATCATGCTCCCATAGTGGCAGTACTTCTACTGCTCCATCAGTGAGTCATCATCCCAAACATGGCAGGATATGGGGTCATGGTCTTGGGCATTCTTGTGAAGGGAACTCATCCATCAGACATGTTCAGGCTGTAGCTCTGCACCTGACCATGGGTGTGGATATGCTAGTGCATCTCCTTGCACAGCCATTTCTTGTGGTTGGGGACAACAACGATGAACTGCCACCTCTGCCATGCATGGCTCACACTTGTCCAACAGACCAAGATGTAGAGCTAGCACAGAACTTGGCTGTGTTCATACAGACATTCACACACCAATTTCACCTGGTGGACCCCCTACAGACACACACACACAACAATTAGTCATTTTGTCTCACTGGCCATTTGTTGTTCCAGTGTCTGCCTTCTTCTCCTTCTTACTCATGCACACTCACCAACCTTTTGTGTCAGCCTAGGCTTCCTACCCCCCCCCCCCCACACACACACACAACACCCTGTACAAGTGATGATAAATGTGCCATATCCCTGTTTTCTCTCTTTTCAGTTCAGGGATACAAAAGCTGTGTCTGATGCTCAGGGTACATAGCTCACTTAGTGCTTAGTATATCTGCATTTATGTTGTTGAACTGCTTACTGTACCTTTGACCTAAATTGGCCATGGAAAGTTAGACAGTTGATAGGATCAGAATTTCACAACTTTATAGTAATTGCTCTTGTAAGGGTTGTGAAGACAGAAACTGCAATCTGTACATTACTTTCTAACTTCTCCCTTTAATGATTTTCCAGGACAAACATATAGTGCACATCATAAGTCATGCCATCATATTCTGATCTTAGGACTGTATGGCAGCACTGTAGTCAAACCTCATCACAACAGTATTACAATATAATGCCCTGTTTTGCATGTACCTCAACAGACACATGCAACAGCTGGAGTGACAACAATGCTTTCTCAGCAAGATAACGCAGGGCCTACAAACCATGCCATGATGTATGTGGATAGATTAAAAGCCATGTCACTGCAATCTGTCTGGTATAGGATGAGGTGATGTCTGCCTGGCCTCCAGGCCAGTGTCTAACCCTGCCCTGGTGTGATGACTACATATCCAAAAATCTGATATAACTGATGACAGCAGTGTCTGTTGAGAATATGGTAATAACAGTGTCCCGCAAGCAGCTGTAAAAGCCTCTCTGTAATGTCAAGCAAGAACACACACACACAGTTGACTGCAGTGAGAACAGAACTCCTACCTAAGTGCACAGACTACAGAATTTAGTACTTAATGTGAGTTCCAAGTCACAAGTTTGACTTTTGCAAGACTGCAGCTGAACGTACAGTAGATGACATCAGCAGCCCATGTGTGAGACAAGATGTTGGCAGCCCTGCATAGGTTCATAGCTTCTTAGGTTCATACAAGGCTACTACCATAATGGCCCTAGGTTCATAGGGTCATAGGTTCATAGGTGGCTACCAGGCTAATGGCCCTAAGGCCTTTTCAAGCCTAGTCAAGTTGTATCATTCTTCCCTTATAGACAAAGATACATAGCCCATATTTGTGAATCCATGGATTTTCTTAGTGAGAAACATCTGAGGTCTCAACAGCTGCTGCAGGTGTCTGGTGAGGTACATGCAAAAGGGAGCATTGTACTCTGTTGCTGGTCTGATGAGGGACAAGTATGGTGGAGTTATAACATCCTTAGTCTTGGATGCTATGCCCTTACTTATGAGGTGTGCAATGTGAAAGGCCTTCATTGCCACTGTGGACACATGATGATCAAAACTGAGGTTACTATCAACTTGCATTTCTAAATCATCATCATTGGGTTGGAAGATGGGGGTTATTATTAATAGTAGAATTTGCAAGAACTTCTCCTTTGCTGAAAGGGATAATAGTGCATTATTTGGGTTAACTTTAAGTCTGTGGCTTTGGCAACATTTATTTATGCAAGCCCATTTTGTAGTATGTTGACATTGTTTGGGGATTCAATGATTGTACCCACTTTGTAGTCATCAGCAAACTTGGTGAGTCACATAGCATCTGTTTTTGCCTGATCTTCTGCAAAATAAATTCCAAACAGTAGGGGGTCCAGCATAGACCCTTGTGGGACACTACTGGTAACAGGTCTGCTGGTAGAGGTGGAATCCCCACCTATGACTGTATATGTTCTGTTGGTGAGCCAGCTGGCTACCCATCTAATGATGTATGTGTTAATCCCCAGCTGGTTGAGTTCCACACTGATGCTTGAGTGGGGGGTTGTGTCAAAGCAAGATAGGCAGTATGTACTGATTTACCTTCATCCAAAGCTTTGGTGACACTTTCAAATAATTCCACAAGGTTTAACAGGCATAATCTTCCCTTAACAATGCCAAACTGGGTCAGGTGAAGAGTTTGAAGGCCACCAATGTCCTTGTTGATAAGGTCCAAGATGATTCTCTCCATGGCCTTTCAGACAAGGCTGGTCAGGCTTATGGGTGTATAGTTCCCTGGGTCAGTATGCAAAGAGATTATAGTTGCTGTTTTCCACTCTGCCAGTACAATGCCTGTACTTAGACTGTGGTTGAAGAGAGTACCCAGAGGTTCTGCAATCTGTTGCTATAGACCAAACAGCAGTCTGGGATGTTATCCAGTCCCATAGAGGTATTTTTCATCTTGATGAGTGTGGCTATGACCTGTTCTTTGGTGATAATAGGTAGAGGACTGTTGACAGGTATGCTTTGAGGTATGATTGGTGGAGACAAGGGTGTGAAATGTTTGCCAAATCTGTTTGCTAACAGGTTGGCTATGTCCTCAGGTTCAGTATGAGTAGTACCATCCACTCTGAATTTGGTGCAAAGCCAAGCCTCCCTTTTACACTACAGACATAGCTAAAGAATGCCTTGTGATTATCCTTAAGTATGGATACTAATTTATTTTCTTAATTAGCTTTACAGAACTTTACAAAATGTCTAATTTGCTTGTTCAAGCTATGGAGGGTGTTCTTCTGCTGAGACTGTTCCCTCTTATTCCTGGAGACCAGTTTCTTTTTCATTTTGTATAATCTATTTATGTTAGATGTCCACCAGGGCGGCTTGCTTTTTTGTGAATAAGTTTTGCTCCATTCTGGTACATCTAAGTCTATACACTTGAACAGGTCTTTATACAGGGGATTTATGTACACCTCAGTATACAAGTCTTTATTGTCAGTGGTGGTAGGAGGTTTGAAACTATTTATGCCATTGCTTAGAAGGCTATAGATTGCTTTAGGGAAATGTTTCAGCCTGTTAAATCCTGGGAGGGAGGGGCAGGTACGATTGTTACACTGAGCATGACCGATTTATAGTAAGACCTTACCAGGGAAGGCCTCCCACATGGGGTGGTGCAGCGATATCCCATGTTAGTTAGTACTAGGTCAAGTACATTCGAGCCCCTTGTGAGGGTGCAGATTAACTGTTCCAGAGGATTTGTGTTTACAAATTGCAGGAACCTTAGGGCAAGTGTGTTTTAGCTAATATATTTATCCCAATTGATAGAAGGCTAGTTAAACTTACACATGCCTACGGTATTTGGCTGTATTATGAGTGACTCAAGTAGGTCCAGGAATGCAGTGTGTGGTTTTCATGGTTCATGTTGATGGACCTGTAGCTAACAATGATGTGGAGGGGAGGGTCTTTTCTAGAGTTAGTTGGACTTGGAGTAACTCTAGGGAATTGTACTGGTAAGTCTTGTAGGCTTATGGTCAATAGTTGTAGCTCTGCATGTTACTAGATTGATGTGCATCACATATAACACATTTGATATTGCTTTCTGCAGTGGAGGAGATATATGTGTGGAAAAAGTACTGAGACACCAGAGTTGCAGTGCTTGGGCCTGTATTGTAAATATGTGGCATAGTGTGAGATAGGGCCTTCATTTTTAGTGTTTCTACATGTAATTTCATGTCATACACAAGAAATGGTCAATGAACTGCATTAATACTTAATAATATGTAGCTTTCCATAGCGTGGCAAGCAACGGGTGTGCGCAGTTGTTAGCAATGTTTATATGCATGTAAGGTACACGTTTACATGTAGCTAAGCAGTGTGCAAAAGCGAGCCACATTGCTAAAGTCTGACAGATAGTATTGCATCTATGAAACACACCTGCTACTTAATTGACTCTGTGGCAGCATGTTAATGCATTAATTCAGTCCTTTTTGTGGTGAGATGGTACTGGGTTTGAATCCTTCTCTCTCTCTCTGTCTCTCTTCTTTTTTTGGCCAGTGTCTGCAGGAAACAGAGAAAAATGAATGGCAGATCTGTCTGTGTTCATCTGGTTTGCACCAACTGGACAACTGCAACCCCCAAGAAACAGACAGGATCCTGACAGCAGTGAACTGAAACATAAACAAGTGTTTTTTCACCACTCTTGTGGCCACAGGTGTAAGTGTAGGACTACCACGGACATGGTCCTGGGTTTGAACACAGCATATTCTACACAATTTTACTTTTGTCCCAATTCACATTAAGCATTATCACATTATTATCAAATCTATGACTGTGGATATACTGTGTACAATATTCTTGCAAGTATATTTTTATTATCTGAACTGGCATGGCCTTGACATTTGCCTAACACATATACACAAGTGCCTGTGTAATTTTTCACTGCTTGCCACTGTTGTGCACTGCTTACCTTCATGCAAACATGGAGCACAGGGGTGCATTCTGCTGAGCACCATGTTTGCATGATGGTAAGTGGTGCAGAACATTATCAGTGTGCACTCTCTCAATAAACGTGATAATTGGAACTGGCAGGAAACCATCAGTCTCCATTGCTCTTGATCCATGATAAACATGGCAGGTATTTGTGAAGAGGGTGTGAGATTTAGAGCTCAGAGATGGGGTGTCCAAGAGTCCAAGATTTTTGTTAGACTCCCAGTGAAACACCACAGTGCCAGGCTACTGCAGGGGGACTATTCTGGGTCCCAGTATAACTCAGAGGTTTGGGATAGTTTGACCATGGCTGTAACCAGTGCCACCAGTATCCCACACACTGGTGACTAATGTAGGCACCATTTGGTAACCTATGTTACAGGTAGAGGGATACTGTCAATACTTGGATCGAGGAATATAGGACTGCAGACCTACCACAGATGTGTAAGTATCAACTACAGAGAGTACTTGTAAGGCTTAAAAACTGAATATAGGCAAGACTGATATTCATAATGGTATTCTGTTCTGTTTTTTCACAGCTGCCATGGAAAAGGAGTGCAATGTTAGGACCCCTGGTGCTAGACTGGCGAGGATGAGGGAGGCATGTGGTATGTATGCAGCAGAAGAGTATTTTTATTGTAGCATTAAAAGTTAAAGATAGCTCATTTGGTATTTTATAGAATTGCATCAAATTGAACTTGCATATCTCAAATGAAAAAGCAAGTATGCATGCATTAGTCTGTATCACAAATCAAGAGTACAATATTAGACTTTAGTCAGAGATTGTTTGTTTAAATACCACACTTCCCAAATATACAACACTATTAATTCTTCAATTATTTGCAACTTAAAGGTGTAAAGTAAAAGCTGTATACCAGTGGCACACATACCCTGCTGTAAACTGTAATCTGTATAACTGGAACACTCATATGTGCAATATATGCACATGCAAAGGAGTACTTGCTGCAAACTGTAGTGTAGTGTGCATCTGTTAGGAGCTGGAAGTGCTAAAAGTAATAGTTATATGTTATGGGTGGTAGTCTTAAGGTAAAGTGTAAGATAATAGAGTCATATTATTGTATTAATGCATTGCATGTCACATATGAAGGTACTAATCTTATCTCTTTTTTCTCTCACTCAAACCCTTGTCTCTTTTATTTTATTTTATATTTTTTTATTTTTTTATTTTATGTTTTATTTTATTATGTGTTGTCAAAATGTGTCCATGTCATCCATGTGTACCACATCATAAAATACTCTACAGCTCAGTGTGGTAAGCCTGCCTCAGAGATCTGCTTGCCCCCACTCCACCGGTTATGGCACCATTGCCCAGCACATTTGAAAGCCAATCTGGCAGCACCATCTCTGCTGCCCATGCACTATCTTCCCCCTCAGGTAGTCCTGTCCCAGAAGATAACCCATTGGTTCCCTCCAGGAGCAGTGGCAGAGGTGGTGCATTTATTACCCACACTGAGTTGCCAGGGATGGTGCATAGGGTTGTGTGCCACACTGTTGGTGGATGCCTACGCTGGTTGGAGGGGCTGCTGTCTCTCACTTTACATAGTACCATGAGGAGGAGGAGAATGAGACATCAAGTGATCCAGCCAGTGGCAGAGTGAGGTGACAGTGATAACATTCCTGTGGGTGAGGACTCAATTCTCACTGTTACTCAGCTTGATGACCATAGGTCATTCATGACCCACTCTTACCCATCCATGGTGTCCACCAACCTCTTGTGTCCATCACCACCTGTGTCTCTTGTCTTGTCTTCTGCACTTGCTCCTTACCAACCCAACTTACCTGACCCAGACATACCTATGGCCTTTTACCACCATTCCTCTCAGTCTCTCTAAAAAGAAAAAAAATTGGCACCTCTCCCTGAAAAAAAAAAAAAAAAAAGTGTCCCATACATAGCTCTCCATTTCATACATGGGTCTTTTTGACACACTTGAATCGGTCTAATTGGCTCTACAACATGATTGTGTTCTGGTTACCCCTCTTTATCTCTGGAGGTGACAGTTCAAATTCAGCTAATATTCTGCATATACTATACATTTTTGCTGTTGAAGAAATGGATAGCTATGGTTCTTTTCTACTTCCCTCTTGCATATTCTTGTATTGTTTTCAAGCTCTGTATTTTTCCTGCTCCTTGGGTAATTTTTCATAGTAGTCATGTACTACAGCTCATAACTACTTAACTGTTGAGCTGCATATCTCCTCCTAGCCATACTAGCTACCTGGGCCATTATAGACAAAGCTACCGTGCAAAATCTCAGCTCCTGGGTCTCTTGCCTACAGGCTGATTTTTTTTTCTGAGTGCTTTCTGATTGGTGGACTCAGTCCACTCCGTTCACTCTTGCTATGCTCGGGCTCACTCTGCTCCCCTACCCTACTCCCATTCTCACACACTCCCATATCATTACTTTTATACCTTAGACTCCTTGTTTCCTGCCACTCCCACATCTAATTATCCAATACTACCTCTGTCCATCCACCTCTCCATCACTCCTACATCACATTACATCACTCATCCACTTTCAATCATTTTATAACATAACTGTCCCACTCCACAAACTCACACCCCCTTATACTTCCTTTTCTCCCACTACATTACTCTCTGAGTCACCTCCCTTTCTAACATCCCAGCTCACACAATTTTCACTCCCTCTCTACCTCATAGCTATTCTACTACTTTACATCTCAACTCTCACCTCCTATCATCTTCTTCTTCTCGTTGGCTGTTCCCGTTAGGGGTCGCCACAGCGGATCATCTGTTTCCATTTTTTCCTGTCCTCTGCCTCTTGCTCTTTCACACCAACCACCTGCATGTCCTCTCTCACCACATCCATAAACCTTATCTTAGGCCTTCCTCTTTTCCTCTTACCTGGAAGCTCCATACTTAGCATCCTTTTCCCAATATACCCAGCATCCCTCCTCAGCACATGTCCAAACCATCACAATTTCGCCTCTCTGACTTTGTCGCCAAACTGTCCAACCTGAGATGACCCTCTAATATACTGATTCCTAATCCTGTCCATCCTTGTCACACCCAGTGCAAATCTTAACATCTTTAACTCTGCCACTTCCAGCTCTGACTCCTGCCTTTTTTGTCAATGCCACCATCTCCAACCCATACGACATAGCTGGTCTCACTAGCCTCTTGTAGACTTTCCCTTTCACTCTTACTGGTACCCGTCTATCACAAATCACTCCTGACACTCTTCTCCACCCATTCCACCCTGCCTGTACTCTCTTCTTCACCTCTCTTCCACACTCACCATTACTCTGAACTGTTGATCCTAAGTACTTAAACTCATCCACCTTTGCCAACACTAATCCCTGCATCCTCACCATTCCTCTATCCTCCCTCTCATTCACATACATATATTCTGTCTTAGTCCTGCTCACCTTCATTCCTCTCTTCTCTAGACCACATCTCCACCTCTCCAGGGTCTCCTCAACCTGGTCCCTACTCTCACTACAGATCACAATGTCATCTGCAAACATCATAGTCCATGGGGCCTCCTGGCTGATCTCATCTGTCAACCTGTCCATCACCATTGCAAATAAGAAAGGGCTCACAGCTGATCCTTGATGTAATCCCATCTCCCCCTTAAATGCATCTGTCACTCCCACTGCAGACCTCATCACTCTCACACTACCCTTGTACATGTTCTGTATCACTCTTACATACTTCTCTGCCACTCCCAACTTCCTCATACAATACTGCAACTCCTCTCTAGGCACCCTATCATATGCTTTCTCCAAGTTTACAAAGACACAGTGCAACTCCTTCTGACCTTCTCTATATTTCTCCATCAACACTTTCAAAGCAAACATTGCATCTGTAGTGCTCTTTCCCAGCATGAAACCATACTGCTGATCACTAATCATCACCTACCTTCTTAACCTAGCTTCCACTACTCTTTCCCATAACTTTAATCTGTGACTGATCAGTTTTATCTCTATGTAGTTACTACAGCTCTGCACATCACCCTTATTCTTAAAACTAGTTACCAAAACACTTTTCTCCACTCCTCAGCCATCCTCTGACTCCAAGATTTCATTAAACAATCTGGTTAAAAATTCCACTGCCATTTCTCCTAAGCACCTCCATGCTTCCACTGGTATGTCATCTAGACCAACAGCCTTTCCATTCTTCATCCTCTTCATAGCTGTCCTTACTTCCTCTGTGGCTAATCTGTTTCACTTCCTGATTCACTATCCCCACATTATCTAACCTTCTCTCTCTCTCATTCTCTTCATTCATCTGCCCCTCAAAGTACTCTTTCTATCTGCTTAATGCACTCTCCTCATTTGTGAGCATGTTTCCCACACTATCCTTTATCACCCTTACCTGCTGTATATCTTTTCCAGCTAGGTTCCTCTGTCTAGCCAATTGGTACAGGTCCTTTTCTCAATCTTTAGTGTCCAAACTTTCATACAACTCTTCATATGCCTTATCCTTAGCCTTTGCCACCTCTCTCTTTGTCATGCTCCTCATCTCCTTATACTCCTGTCTACTTTCTTCATCTCTCTGACAATCCCACTTCTTCTTCACCAGCCTCTTCCTCTGTATACTCTCCTGTACTTCCTCATTCCACCACCAGGTCTCCTTGTTCTCCTTCCACTGTCCAGATGTCACACCAAGCACCTTACTAGCTGTCTCCCTTACCATCTCTGCTGTAGTTACCCAGCTATTCAGTAACTCTTCACTGGCCCCCAATGCCTGTTTTAACTCTTCCCTGAACTCCACCTCACAATCACCTTTTTTCAACTTCCACCATTTGATCCTTGGCACTGCTCTCGCACTTATCCTCCTCTTCTTGATCACCAACATCATCTTACAGACCACCATTCTATGCTGCCTAACTACACTTTCCCCTGTCACCACTTTACAGTCTCCAATCACCTTCAGACTGGCCCTCCTGCATAGGATATAATCCACCTGTGTGCATCTTCCTCAACTCTTGTACGTCACCCTATGCTCCTCCCTCTTCTTAAAATACGTATTCACCACAGCCATGTCCATCCTTTTCACAAAATTCACTACCACCTGACCTTCTGGATTCCTCTCCTTAACACCATAGCTGCTCATCACTTCCTCATCCCCTCTGTTCCCTTTACCAACATGCCCACTGAAATCTGCTCCAATCACCAGTCTCTCATCCTTGGGTACACTCATCACCACTTCATAACTCACTCCAAAATTTATTTTTCTCATCCATCGCACACTCAGCTTGAGGAGCGTATGCACTAACAGCATTCATCATTACTCCATCAATTTCTAGCTTCATAAACATCACTCTATCTGACACTCTTTTCACCTCCAAAACACTCTTGGCATACTGTTCCTTCAGGATAACCCCTACCCCTTTTCCCCTCCCATTCAAACCATGAAAGAACAATTTGAACCCACCTCCTATACACCTGGCCTTACTCCCCTTCCATCTGATCCCTTGCACACACAATATATCAACCTTCCTGCTTTCCATCATATCAGCTAGCTCTCTCTCTATACCAGTCATACTAACCTTCCTCCTCTATTTCTGCTTTCAGGTATGCCTCCCCCCTCTTCTTCTCACCTCCTATCATGCAAACCTGAATCAATTATATGCAACCCCTTCTCAAAGTGCTCCTTTCCTCATTAGGGAACTCACTACCCTTTCTTATCTCACCCTTTCTCTTCACTTTCTCCCCCTGTCAACTACTCAAACCTAAAGTCATTCCACTCTCTATAAAATCATATAGGCCAAAACTGTATCCTCATAGTTTCTATCTTTATACTACTAAGCCTACTCCACCCTCTACACCCCTACTTTTAGATGGAGACATTCGCCCCAACCCTGGCCCATCCCCACCACCCACAACTAACACATTTTCAATAAAACACCTCTCAATCTATGCCATTAACACTCAAAGTCTCCTTAAGAAACTCACTGAACTGCATGCCTGGATCTCCCGCTACTCCCTTGATATCTTAACATTATCATAAACATGGTTAAAACCACACATCCCAAACACTGCAATACTTCCTCTACACTATAACATATATCTCTTGACAGAGCAAACAAAAAAGTGGTGGTGTTGCAATTATGTACACGACCACCTGACACTCTCCCCCTTACCTACCCCTTTACCCAACTTTCATCCTGCTGAGCTTTTCATTGCTAATTGCCACCTCAATCCCTCAACAAATGTTGCCATAGCAATGATATACATACCACTTGGTAACAACATCCCCATACTGGAATCCATCCTATCCTGGATCTCCCAAAACATCTCACACAGACTCTGCTACACTTTGCTGTGAAGGAAAGGTTAGTTTTCTTTTTATTTGTTGTATTTTGTATTACTTTATTGCCTTTTTATATTTTGAATACTGTGATTTGTTTTCTTTACCTTGTGTTTTACTTGTATTCTGCTTTTAACTGCATATTAAAACATCAAAAGAGACCACAGCTCTGTCTCTTGTGAGTCAGACAGAAATTAGAACTGATCAATTAAGGACTCATACATAAGACAGAAGAGGTCACTTAAGGTTAATCATTTGTGAACTGAGGGGGTGGAGCTAGGAACTAAACCTTCTATTTAAGGTGTAAAATAAAACATTTCAGAGCTTTACTAGAAAAGCTCGTACAGACTCTGCTACACTTTGCTGTGAAGGAAAGGTTAGTTTGATTTTTATTTTTTGTATTTTGTATTACTTTATTGAGTTTTTATATTTTGAATACTGTGATTTGTTTTCTTTACCTTGTGTTTTACTTGTATTCTGCTTTTAACTGCATATTAAAACTTGAAAAGAGACCACAGCTCTGTCTCTTGTGAATCAGGCAGAAATTTTTTCCTCACCCTCCCACCCGCTTATTGTTGTGTTCTTAAATACCACTGTCTTTCTAGTTGCCTGCCTCTTATTTTAATTTGACCATATATCTCATTTCCTCTCTGCTTTCACTGGCTTGTGTGAGTAAGCACAAAATTATCATTTTGGAAAATCACTCCCCTTCAACTATTTAAATTTATTGGCCATCCTACTGTATTCCATAGTACCAGAATACAAAAGTGACCACCTCCCTTTCAATCTATCTTGCTGTTTTAAAATAGTGACTCTCGACTAAAACTTAACTTTTTAGACAGGTAAAACTTAAGATACCTACTTTCACATCTAACTTATCTAGTGCACACTACTGTGCTTAGGATACACCATTTTTTTATTCATAGGTTCATAGGTTCATAGGTTCATAGGTTAGTACTAGGCTACTGCCTGCATCTCATGCAGCCATTTTAAGCCCAATTTTCCCTTTTTTTGAGACAGACAAACTGTGTACCTTGTGTTTGTAAGGCAAATACCTTAACCATTAGGCCACCCTCCCAACCCAAGGTATTCTTATAGGTTCATAAGGTTCATCTTACCTTTAAGCATCCCTGTGACTAGCACTTGCTCTAATACCTGCTGGAAAGCACTAGGAAGCCTTAAACTGATACAAGCACTCAACTCTCCTTGTTAATAAGGAGAAATTAATCATAGACACTAAGCCAATAATTGCAAAGTACCTTGATAAGGCAAGGGAAAACAACTCCTGTACTTTACAAAAAAAGCACCAAACCAGGCATGTTCAAGGGTCAGCTTCCGGTGATTTCTCCTGTCCACCTGGTGAATCTGGGCATACTGGGGCAATGCAGCAATTGCCTCATGTACACAGACAACCCTCTCCTCCTACCACCCAACACTACAACCTGTGAGAGATGCACTTATATTACCAAACTGGAATCAAAGCTCTCTCCACCCAAGATTGTGCTAGACAGCCAAGAGGAAAAGGTTAACACCCACAATACATCTCAAGCAACACATTGCCCTTCTAAACCCACACCACCAACACCCACACATAGCAACATTAAATCCACATATGCAGAGGCCCTTAACTGTAACCTGCCCAAGCAACAAGGACCTCCAAAGCTGAAATGCAAACAAACACCAATCACAACCAAAGTGTCACATAGCTCACAACACCAGTGTGCCATCCAGCAACAGCCCATAAGGCAAGACAATGTACCTAACACTTTAGTCATAGGAGACTCTATAGTCAGGCACACTGATGTCCCACTCACCAGGCTGAACAAGGAGAAAATTACAGTCAGCTGCCTGCCGGGTGCCAGGATCCATTACATAACACATGCACTCAAGTCACTCAACACACAACAAGTACAAATATGACTCTGTCATTGTCCATGTTGGAGTGAATGACTTGAGACGTACCTCCCTGGACTACAGGAAAAGAGACATGGAAGAGCTCTCTGATCATGTGGCCCAGGCAGGTATGACCCTAGCCCTGAGTAGCATCCTGCCTTTGCCCAGAATGATACCACAATATAAGGACAAAATGATTGACTTCAACAATTGGCTAAGCTTCTGGTGTCATTCAAAGGGGATCCAGTATCTGTCTGCCTGGGGCGACATGATCGACAGACCACAATGCTTTGCCAAATATGGTCTGCACCTGTCACCCCTGGAATTAAGATTACTGGCTAAGGCTCTTGCTACCCCTATAGTGCCTTTTTTGGGCAAAGTTCAAAGGACAAAATCACCACCATAACAGGTATAAGCATGCAAATTCTGAAGGTAATGCTACTCAATGGTAGAAGTCTAACCTCAAAATGCACTCTCTCGATGCACTCCTAAAAATGGAGAACATAGATATCTGTGAAGTAACTGAGACCTGGTTCAAGGCTCCAGAGAGCACCCCTGCAATACCAGGCTAGAACCAAACCAGGACCGAAACACTAAAGGTGGAGGAGTGTCCATATTCGCCAAGTATATATACACCACCAGGCTAGTTGCCCAACACAATGCATCTGAAATTCTCCAGATGCAACTAACACTAAGTAAGACTGAAATCCAAATTATAGCTTGCTACAGATCCCCCATCATGCCCCAAGATTCTCATGACACCTTTCTAAACATTACTGGAAAATATTAAGATACAACCAAATACCCTAATACTGGGTAATTTCAACTACCCTGCCATTAACTGGGAAAACTACGCATGTATCAACACCTTTGCCCAATGGTTCTTGGAATTCATAAATTCCAATGCCCTGGATCAACTAATCCATAGTCCCACCAGGGGTTCCAATATTCTAGACCAGGTCATTACCAACATGGGAAATCAATGCTCCACACCTATAGTCACCCCCTCCTTGGTCAGGTCTGATCATAAGCTAATCACCCTTAACATCCACATCCCACCTCCACCCCCCAGTAAGGAAACCTCCATAAAAAACTTCTCCAAAGCCAACTTCATGCTACTCAAGTCAGAAGTGACAAACCTCATGACACCCATGCAGACGGGAACTGAAAGTTCGACTGCTGAATCCTACACTAAGGCACTGTATGAGCACATCCACTCATGCATGAAATGTGCCATCCCAAATAGAACCAAGATGCTGTCCTCTTAAAAAAGGAAGCCAATCTGGTGGTCCCCTGCCATAAACAAACTTTACAACAAAAGGAAGAAACTGTTGCAGAAAAGGGGAAAATCCCAGGATGCAAAAAACTCCCTTACCAGCCTCAGTAAGAAGCTGAGATCCCTCATAAAATCCTCCAAAGCTAGTTACAAAACTAAAATTGCCAAAGATTCCAAAGACAGACACAAGGCATTCTATAACTATGTCAAGAATCTAAATGGCAATGCTCAGATCTGCTCTGAACTACAACAGAATGGCATTAAATATACTGATCCCAAAGATATTGCCAATATCTTGGCAGATCAATTCAGTGTAAACGTCACCCCCTAAATGGCCCATCTCAATACCGGGACACTGCCAAATCCTGGTAATAATGACCACACAGGTAAACAATGCACTCTCCAAAGCTAAGAATACAGCATCCATGGGACCAGATGACATCCTCGGCTGTGTACTACATGAGCTACAAAATGAACTGGCATCTCACCTAAGTGTCATGTTTAATCATAGTCTCACATCAGGCTTCATGCCCACTGAGTGGCACACAGCTACAGTTATCCCACTCCACAAGGGGGGATCCACCTTGGATCATGTGAACTACCACCCCATCAGTCTGATGAGCCTGATTTGCAAGGCCATGGAATGTATTATCCTGGAACTCATAAACAAAGACATTGGCAACCTTCAAACACTGGACCCCACCCAGTTTGGTTTCGTGAAGGGCCGATCTTTCTCCTGAACCTGATTGACTTCTTTGAATCAGTCTCCAGAGCAGTGGACAAGGGTAAGGTGGTCCACACAGCCTATCGGGACCTCGCCATGGCCTTTGACACCATCCTCCACTCTGGAATCATAGATAGATTTACTAAGCTGGGCATTAATCCCTACATTACTCAATGGGTTGCCAACTGGCTTACTGACAGAACCCACAGACTCCAAATCCAGCTCCAGACAAGTGACAAGTGGAGTACCTCAGGGTTCAGTCCTTGGACTGCTCTTTTTGGCATCAACTTCTCTGAAGTACAGGCCAACACTAAGGGACTCTGGCTAACAAAGTTCACAGATGACTGCAAACTGGGAGCCATTATTAAATCCCCAAATGATGTGGATACTCTACAAAAGGGCCTTACAGAAACAGATGCTTGGTGCCAGAGCCATGGACTCAAGCTCAATGCCAAGAAATGTATAGTTATCCCTTTTGGGAAAAAACATGTACCTATGAATTACCACATAGGTGGCAGTACACTAAACACCGAAAGTGTGATAAGAGACTTAGGGACACAGGTGGACAGTGGTCTCACGTTCGATAACCACATCGCCACAACAGTCAGGAAATCCTTCTATGTGGCACACCTGATCACTAAGGGATTTTCATCCAGAAAAAAGGAGGTCCTTGTCCCACTGTACTCATCCTTCATTTGACCCATTATAGAATACGATGCCCCATTTGGTATGTACCTCTCAAGACATCTGCAACAACTGGAAAGGCCAAAGAAATACCTCACTAAAAGAATCACAGGCCTAAAGCAGATGCCCTACGTTGACCGCCTTAAACAACTCCAGCTATACTCTGTCACATATCGCCTACTCAGAGGTGATCTCTGCTTAACATACAAGGCCATGTCAAACCCAGAGCTGTTGAACATGCTACACTTAAAGAAATCCCAATCATTTAGAGCCACATGCTCCAGGGATCTAAACCTTGTCATCACAATAAACAAAACATGCTGGAGGGAGAGGTTCCTGACCCAGAGACTCCCCAGACTCTGGAATAGACTGCCTATACATGTCAAGCAGAGTGCCTCTTTGGCCTTCTTCAAAAGGAACCTTGACAATTGGATGGGAGAAAGGAAATTCACCCTGGGATCATGTCAGTCGCCCTACTTGACAGGGATCCAAAAAAGTAAATAGTGTGGAAAAAAATAGACAGGGAATTTTTATGGCTAGGCTTGTATAGGCCCTAGGGCCAATAGCCTAGTACCAACCTATGAACCCTATGAACCTACGAGACCATCCTTCTCATTGATGTAAATATTGATTGGCAAAAGATAGACACCTCCTCCTCCGCCACACACATAAACCTCTATGGCTTCCATGAAATCATTAACATCCCTACTCCTTACAACAATAATAATGCCAACAGCTCCATATTAGACTGGATTCTCACATCTCATCCTATGTTATACCACAACCCCAGCACCCTACCAGACTCCCTAAGTGTTCATCTCCCTACCAAACTTTTCAGACACCCCCCAAAAACTCATGCCCCCCCCTCTATAAAGAATGTTAAAACCTCTCCCCCTTTAATGCCCGAACCTTTAATGATAGGTTAGCTTCTATTAACTTGTCCCTCCTTAAATACCTTTGCCTCAATGATGCAGTTCTACATTTCAATGGCACATTTCTGGATATCCTTAACTCTCTATCCCCTATCAAAAATACCTACTCCCCTTAGCTCTCAAAGGAGACCGTCTCTCTAATGAAAAAAAGAGATAAGTATTGGAAGCAATGGCTTCAAACAAAATCCACAACACTTCTCCTAAAGGATAAAGAACTTCGTAACCTTTCAAAAAAACAAATCAACAAGGACAAGAAAAGATACTATTATAATCCCCAATCTATTCTGAACTCTAACCCAAAAAAACGCCTGGCACTCCATCAATAAAATACTGTACCCAGGTAATCCTACAACTCCTAACCCCTTCCCAAATAATTCTCCCATGGAAACTGCCTCTCTTCTCAATACTCACTTCATTGAATCTATTCAAAAACTCAACCAAATGTATCCATCTGACAACCCCTCTCTTCCCCCACAAAAAAACAAACACAAACACCCATTTCAATCTTAAACCTGTTCCTACCACCTATATTAAATCCCTTCTTCTTAAACTTAATCATTGCCCTCCTTCTACTGACAACCTTTTGCCCCACTTCCTTAAACTCCCAGCCCACTCCATAGCCTATCCTGTCTCAATCTTAATTAACTGATCCATTCAAGAATTCACTGTCCCAGATTCCTGGAAATCTTCTTACACCATACCACTACACAAAGAAGGTAACTCCACAGATCCTCCCAACTATAGATCCATCTCAATTTTCTGTCCACTCTCCAAACTTCTCGGAAAATGTATACATAACCAACTTCTTAAGTACCTAATCAATGTTAATCTCCTAACCCCTACACAGCACAGCTTCAGACCTATTCATAGTACCTCCACTGCCCTACTCTCTTTCACACATACTATTGCTGAAACCGTGGACAACAACCAACTAGTATCCTGTCTCTTTCTTGACCTATCCAAAGCCTTTGATACTATCTCCCATTCTAAACTTATTTCCAAACTAACTGAACTGAAGCCCCCCCCCCCCCACTATTAGCTGGTTCTCAAGCTATCTCTCAAATAGACTCTAGCATAGCTCTCAACCTTTCATCTCCAAAATTAGGAACACTTGCCTTCATAATGTGGAACAAATGGGCAAAATGTGGAACACATACTAATGGGTTACTAACAACTTCAACTAGGAAGGTCATAGGATGATTAAAATATGCTGGTTGTACTTATAAAGAAGATCCTTTAATGAATTAATATGATTAATTTCTATTTACCATGGATTTCACTTAAAAAATTCCTAACACTGAATGTGTCACAAACTCTTTCAATCTGGAACTTTTTGGAACTTTGAGGAACATTAACTTTTTAAGACCCCCAAATGAGGTACATTCCTCGTAATGAGGTACACTGGAGAGGTATTCTGTTAGATGGCAATCTGCCTGTTCACCCTTCCAACTTATCCAAACCGGTGTCCATCAGGGCTCAATTCTAGGCCACCTCCTATTTAGCATTTTCACTAATGGCCTACACTTCTCCTGTACATCTTCTTCCCTCATGCAATATGCCGACGACTCCACTGCCATCTCTATCTCTGACAATATCTCTAACCTCCTTTCTATAATGCAACATACTTTCACTTTTGTAGAAAAATGGCTAACTGAACACCAACTTTTACTTAACCCCAAAAAGACTAAGCTCCTTCTCTTCCTACCCAAATCCTTTTCTCACCATAAATCCATTTTTACCATTCTCTCCCTCAATAGAACTCCCATCACAGCTGATCCCCACACCAAACTACTTGGAACTATAATCGATGACCAGCTAAAATTTGACATCCATATGCAACAGTGTCTCAAAAAACAACCCAAAAACTAGGCCTTCTCTACAGAAATAAAAAATTCCTCGCTCCCAAATCCATACCTTATCTTGCTCAAGCCTTTCTCCTCCCTTTCCTTCTCTAAACCTCTCCAATCCTAACCCACCTCCAGTCATCACTCCTATCCAAACTCAAACAGGCCTATAACAGCATAGCCAGATTTGCCAGTAACCTACTATACAAATCTCATCATTGCCTTACCCTGAACCAACTCCAATGGCTTGAATTCCCCCAACTCCTACTTCTCTCACAGCTACAGCTTACTCATTCCCTGCTAAATAAACCCTTAGCCTGCCTGTCGCCCTCATCATTAGTACCTCACTATACACCCATCACAGCTACAGCTTACTCATTCCCTGCTAAATAAACCCTTAGCCTGCCTGTCACTCTCATCATTAGTATCTCACAATACACCCATCACAACTACAGCTTACTCATTCCCTGCTAAATAAACTCTTAGCCTGCCTGTCGCCCTCATCATTAGTATCTCACAATACACCCATCACAACTACAGCTTACTCATTCCCTGCTAAATAAACCCTTAGCCTGCCTGTCACTCTCATCATTAGTACATCACTATACACTCATCACAGCTACAGTTTACTCATTCCCTGCTAAATAAACCCTTAGCCTACCTGTCACTCTCATCATTAATACCTCACTATACACCTGTTCACCCATTTCATAGCTCAGACCAGAGCGTACTAGACATATATAAACCTAATAAAAATATTGGCAAACACCTGTATAAGCACTCTGTCTCCCACACCTGGAATAGGCTACCCCTTTATATACACAACATCATAAGTTACCCTTGTTTCCAATCTGAAGTTAAAAACCACCTCCTAAACTCCAAAACCTGTCCTTGCCATAACCCCCCTTGAACTCAAACACACTTCTTGCCACAACTTCTACCAAATCAGACTTTCAACCTGTCAAAATCTTAAACTATTCTCACAACAATTTACCAATAAACAATGATCTTAGAGTAAAACAAGTCAAAGTAGCTGTTAAACCCTACTGTGCATCCACTTTGAATTCATCTTCCACCTCTAATGCAATAACCAACAGTGAACCAAGAGTTTTAGAACAAGAATTGATATTTGTTATTCTGCATGTACAAGGTTTCATGACTGCACATGATACTTGAACAAATCTGTTAAATTGTATTTTTGCATGTACTTGGTTTTATCTGTACCTTTTACTGTATACTATACTGTATACTATGATCTGCTAATATTATTGTATCTCATTTTTACAATTTTTTTTCTTTCTCTCATCTTTTTGAAAAAAATGTTATGTTCTTATATATTTAATGTACTGTAATTTTTATATAAAAATGTTGTATTTCTGGAGCTTTTCTCCTCGGGTCTCCACTGAAAACGGGCCAATGGCTCAGTTGGACTAACCCAGTTAACAAATGGCAAATAAATACATAATAATAAATAAATAAGTAAATACATTTGTTCTTTCCCCTGTTTGCTCACATTTCTCCACTGTCCTATCTTCCCCATTTCTTTTCTTTAATGCATTATTGTGTGAAGGTGTGCATCATGCATCAATGGGCAGCAACGTTATACGAAAGTAGGTAAAAGTATAAGAGACAGTTGTATTCGAACCCAGTACCATCTGATCCCAAAAGGGAACGCATCACTGTATTAACGTGCTGCCACAGAATCAGTTAAGTAGCTGGTGTATGCCAGAGACTTGATACTAACTGTCAGACTTTAGCAATGCGGCTCACATTTGTGCACTGCTAAGCATTGTGCAAATATGTGTATCTCACATGTGTATACACTTTACTAACTGTCGCACAAACCCTGTGCTCGCTGCACTATGGAAATGTATATATTATGCTGTATTACTGCTGTTTACTGTCCATTTCCTTTGTATGACATGAAATTACATGTAGAAACATTACAAACCTGAGAGCCCTATCTAACTATATGTCACATATTTAAAATACATCCATTTGTTGGCACCTCCCAAACACTACAACCCTGGGGTCTCAGTACTTTTTCCACACATATATCATTCACACTACAAAATGTAATATCAAATGTTGTATGCTATGCAATGCACATCAATCTGGTAACATGCAGAACTACAGCTATTGACCATA
Source organism: Protopterus annectens (assembly GCF_019279795.1). Lineage (NCBI taxonomy): Eukaryota > Metazoa > Chordata > Ceratodontiformes > Protopteridae > Protopterus > Protopterus annectens. The sequence continues at coordinate 1,090,704,967 of NC_056747.1, read as the reverse complement.
TGCCTAAAAAGCCTTATCTGCAAGGCTAGTGCAGGAATCAGCATGGACCATAGACAGAGGGACATAGGTGACCTTCAGCACACTTGACCCTACCTATTTTGGTTTTGTCAAGGGTAGATAGATCTTGATTATTGACCCTTGTGGACTTCTTGGCTACTGACCTCAAAGACCTGGATGAGGGATAACAGGACATACTGCCTATGTTGCGTTATCTAAGGCCTTTGACACTATCAGCCATTCATGTCTCATAGTGAAGATCTCCCTTCTGTGAATTAGGCCATACAGTACTAGATAGATAGGTAACTGGATCAATGATAGATCACACACTCCTAAAGTTGGGGAATGCTCCTCCACCACTAGCCCACTCACCAGTGGAATACCACAAGGATCTGTGCCGGGCCCTCAACTGTTTGAGAAATACTTCCCTGAAGCAGAGGCAACAGTAGATGGCCTGCGGTTTACCAAGTTTGCAGATGACTGTTAACTGGATACACTCATATAGATTCCCTCAGTGATGGTTACATATTACAGTAGAGGCTGACACAGACTGATGATTGATGACAAACTCATGGACTGATCTTTAAACATACAATCACTCTTTGTCACCTTTGTCAATGAAGTACCCATGCTTATTATTATACACATAGCACACCCTTAAGTTCAAACACAGTGTTGTGAGACTTGGGAGCACATATTGATAGCAATCTACACTTTCATCACTATGTGCCCATAATGGTGACACATACAATCTGCATTGCACACATCATACATATGGACATCTCATCTAAGGCCAGGATAGTCATACTTCTGCTGTACTCTAACCTTATCACAGCATTAGTGGACTATGATGCTTACATCTCTCTGTACCTCATCAGACACCTACAGCCATTGGAAAGAACACAGGGTTTGCATGGGAGACTCCCAGGCCTTCAAATATGGCATACATGGAAAGACTGACATACCGTCACTGTACTCAGTACCATGCAGGCTGTTGAAGGTGACCTATGGCTGCCCTGCAGAGCAGTCTCAGTCCCTACCCTTCTGGAAATGATGGACATTTGCAATTCAAATGGGAGAATTATAATTTGCCCCAGGGTTCTCAACCTAGCCTGTGACATAAACAGAACATGCTGGGGAGACAGATATATCCTACAACAATTCTAACTCTTCTGTAATAGGCTCCCACTGTGTGTGAAGCAATGCTCCTCAATGACCCTGTTCAAGTACAACCTTGACAACTGGTTGGGTGATTTGTAAAGTCACCTCTGGGCTGGCACTTATGCCCCTCATGGACAGTGCCAGTTGGTGCTGCTCACAAACACCCTTTGCTAAAAACAACCATCCAACTATTCTCAGTAAGGGAACAACCTGGTGCTACTCGGCTAGTAGCATCATAAGAACATGTGTAGCTTTGTGCCAATGCAGGCCTCCAAACCTGTTGCCCCCCACATGGCCTGCTGATGTCATCTACTACAAGTTCACCTGCACTCTTGTAGAAATCAGACTTGTGCCATGTCGCTTGCGATGCATGCATATATAGACACATCCTGACTCTCCTCATCTGTGAGGTAGACTGACATTTGATTATGGACCTTTTCTAAATGGACACTAATGATATTCTGGTGGTGTGCAACAGACGTGTGTGAGTTGTTAATGCTACATCATGTCTGTTACATCTGTTAGATTTCCTCAAAGAGATCATGAGGGCATGCATGAAAACAACACTATCATCCTTTTGAACTTGACAAGTCTAAGGCATTTGACACAAATCCACACGGAGGTATTCATTCAACACTGTCAGATGTGGCCATATACACCTATATCACCAAGTAGGTAGACCAGTGTATCACATACATGCCATCTAAATATTTTGACATGCGAGAAATGACCTATATCTCAGGTCCAGTGATTATGTCCATGAATCAGATTGCCTGCTATTCCCTTTCCTGTCCATTATTTAAGTAATGGACATCACAGATGACATACACATCCTGTGTCCAAACAGCTGCCTGAAGGACTACAGATAATAGGCAATCATTAACTCCAACTGTGATATTAGTATAATACAGACTGTATCAACACACACCAACAATTGCTGCCACAGCCATGACAACACCTACAATGACAAGAAAACATGGAGGGATTTGTTATGTCAGGAAAACAAACACACAACCCAAGTATAATGTGGACATCACACCCTATAACCAGACCAATAGGTATGTGACCTGTGTTCTGGGGTAGATAGTAAGTGTAACATTCATCAGCATGTTGTCACAGTGCTGACTACTCCTTTGTATATAACACAAGTACTGAATATGTGTAGGACATCCACAGATGCCTTAATGCCTCTATAGTTCCCAGTCTTCATCACACCAGTAACGGAGTACAATGCCCCCTTCTTCATGTACCTCATTACACATCTTCGACTGATGTGTAACTGAAGTGCACCACCTTTGTCACAGTGAGTTATCACACAGCTTATTGGCCATACCTAGGTATTCTTTTTTTGGCATAAATATTAATGTCTAATGGTGCAGAACCCCCATCAAGTTGTTACAGCAGATACATGTGTACTACATGTTCTGGTGATGCACACAGTACATACATAGGTGTGTAACAACATTAATGCCATGGATAACATTTGTGACAATGTAGATTGTGCCATATATATGCCATGTACACTAGTCAGCTAGCCTGTAATGATCATAATGTTGCATGCATGTATATCAGTGTCCCTCTTAACACATCCAGCAGATGTTATGGTGCCAGGACAGTGTGCGTGATTACCCTCATAGAGTGTGGATGTATCATAATAGTTGTACAAATGTGTTTGTGCAGAATCATCTCTAATCACTCTAAATCACATATGTTATGCCAGAGATATGGGATTACTGGTGGTATTATTTTAATATTGTCAGTGATTGTGGTTGTTACTTTTAATGTTGTCCATGAGGGATCACCTGTTGCTTGCTGGAGACCTCTGCTGAGATTACACTCATATTCAGGCAAATCAGTTTGCACAGCTTCACAATATGCACCCTACCCCAGCTGTATGTCAGATCCGTGATAGATACCCTCTGCAATGCTCATGTAAGGATGCTTATCTCATACAGACATCCTCCCCATTGTTATGTCACCTTGTGAGACAGTCACATAATACACATTTTCACTGAGCAGTCCCTACTGTACTATATTGATATGTAATTGGTGTTGCTGCTACAACCATCTTCAATTTACATGTCCTCATCTGCTGTACATTATGTTGTTTCTTCTGTCCTATTTCCCTGTGTTTAGTCCTACAAAGCATCTGCATGTCCCTATTCAATACACACACTTCCCCTGAGTGTTTATTGTACATGGCAGTCCATTTACCCTTACAGATCATTTATACAGCTTCAGTACAGAATGCCAGAAATGGAATTTTACTATACTCTGCAGTGTAGATACACAGTCCTGTACTGTGTTTGGACCATATACTTAACATTCATACCTCTCAACTGTCCAGATTTTCAGAGCATGTCCAGATGTTTTCCTTATCAAATTTCTGATTTTCTGCCACATCACTGGGATGATCTCAGGACTGATGTGACTCAATAATTACATACATTTGAGTTTCAGACTTCAAATCCTTCAGAACATGTATCTTAACAGAAACTGGTTATTCTAGCACATTTCTATAGGGCAACTATGTCAAATATGTCCCTGTTTCTGGGTCATTGTCCCCCTATTATGTTGGCCTTTGTCCAGATGTCTTGCACTAAGATATTGAGAGCTATCTGTGAAGCCCTGCTGATCATTGTGGCATTTAATGCAAAACCCCAGACATTCAGTGCTCAGATTTAAACAGGAGTGCTTTCTATGTCCACTTACATGGATTCCTGGCTGGCAGCACTGTTTCTAGATATGAAACCTCACTTATTTACATTTAAACATGGTGTGTGGCGTAAATATGCACTGAGCACTGCTGCTCACCCCGTATCACCATGCACACATGTAAACATATAAACTCTGTGCAGGCTTTGCGCAAGTTTATTGAATCCTACTGACTAGTGTTAAATGGGTAAAAGGGCACTTTTTATTTATTTATTTGTTTGTTTGCTTACTTTTTTCGGTTGGGAAACAAAACATTTGGTGCAACATTATAACAAAAGAAGATGTAGATAATGTGGGGTGAGGGGGAAAACTGCCAGGATTTGCAAATCTGTATGTTGAAAATGGGTGCAATACTAGATGAAGAAGGTAATATAAAATATATACACAGTTTAATTATAGATATCACTTAAAAGTTTGAAGTCTAGTGTATGAAAATGTAGTGTAAGGAGGAAAACTGAAGATGAAAAGGATATTTGAAAATGTTAAGGAACAAATTGAACAGAAAAGGAAAATTAAACAATGAAACTGTAAGGGAAGAAAGAGGGGAGGAATTAGCACCAGGGCTACATGGATTAGATTAAAGGTATTATAAAAAAATGTAGAACGACTCACTGGAGAATATATATATATATATATATATATATATATATATATATATATATATATATATATATATATATATATATATATATATATATAGGTCTAGGACTAATGCGCGAATGGCCATTTCACCGAATCTGAAATGGCCGGGCATACTTACGTGGACGTGCTTTTCACCGAAGAAGCAATTTCGCATAAGTATGCCTGTTGCGGAGGTCGTACTATGGTGTGGATAAGGGAAATTTCCATTTTCCCCACTGTAGTGCAATCTTGGAGTGAGAGTATTAAAGTAAGGGGGTGCAGGGGGGGCTTGCCCCCCTGCAAAAACACTTTTTTATTATTTTTTAATGTTTGTTTTTTTTTTAACGTGCTTTTTTGGTAAAAGCACTTTCGTTAAAGTGTGTTTGGTGAATGTGGATTTGGACTATTCAACTTTCATTCAATAGTCCTAGATCCATATATATATATATATATATATATATATATATATATATATATATATATAGTGGGCTATTTAAATTTATATGGAAAAAAAAGAGGCCGCCAATAACACTAGGACATACAGACTATTAACCAGATTCAATAAAGACAACATGGTCCGTTTACACCGTGGGTATATTGAGCAACAGTGTGCACATGGTAGCGCATCATTTTAGATTCAGTAAGCAACTCTACACAGTGTGTAGAGCCGCACAAACAAGGTACACACCATGGCATGCTAATTACAGCATAAGCAGCTGAATCACATGCTAATCAACCAATCCAAGATGGAGAAGCTGATCAACAAAATATAAAGCAACCATGTAGACTCAGTTCTGGTTTTCCCTGTGAATTCCAAAACCTATTGGAATACATTCACGGAAAGGAGTCTACACAGAAAGAATGTTAAGGGCTGCTCTTGCTTTAATTCATGTGTATGTGCCACAGGCTGAAGTCTATGCTGCTGCTGCCAGTAATAGATCAAGGCCAAGAAGGAGAAGAGTTTTCAGATGTCAGTCAACTTATCACACTCTACATGACATGGAAATTATAGAGCAATACAGGGTGGATAGAGACACATTACAGGAACTCTGCAACCTATGTTGTCCTCAATTCAGAGCCAGGGCAATCTGAGGGAACACATACTAGTGGAAACAAAGTTATGTAGTACTTAGAATTTTAACTACGGGAACCTTTCAGAGACCAACAGGGGACATGCTGGGGGTTTCACAAGCATCAACATCCAGAATCCTCTATTGATTCTTGAATGCTATGCTACAACATGTCAGTGACCACATATTTTCCCTGTACTCCTGAGAACAGGTCCACAAATATGCAGGAGATCTACCCTGCAGCACACTATCCTGAAGTGCTAGGTGCCATAGAGTGCTCACATGTAGAAACTAAGGCACCACCCAAGGAACAGGGAAGGCTCTACATAAATAGAAAGGGCTTCCATTCTATTTACAGCCAAGTTGTGTGTAATGCCAAGGGAATCATCTTGAATGTGTGTGCTGGCAACTCAGGCAGTTACCATGACTCACATATCTGGCACACCTCCCAAATATATCAGATGTTCACTAGGGGGTATCCCACAGTGTCATTAACTGGAGGATGCAGGTTATGCACTGGAAGTTTGGCTGATGACAACCATAAGAAATGCAAAAACACCAGCAGAAGAATGCCATAATGAGGCACACGCTCATACCAGAAATATCATAGATTGTATGCTTGGGCTGCTGAAGTTGCAGTTCTGGTTCCTAGACTTCATCTGGTAGAGCCCTGCAGTACAATCCACATACATGTACTGAAATATTCACTGTATGTACCATGCTACACAACATCATCCTGAGAAAACAGCTACCGCAGGATCAACAATGAGAAGGGGCACACATCCCACCACCAATGGCAAGATCACCACAGCCACACATGGGTGAGGAGTCAGAGGGGGAACCAGCAACTTCTGTGGGTGTAGGCAGATGCAGGTGTACTCAATATGCCCTCACATTGGCTAAGAAGTAATGCATAGCACACTCACTCACCACCTAACCTTCTACACATACATATAGTAACACTGATGTCAGGCAACGCTCACAATCTTTACCTACCTATGTATTGGCTGTGTACTCCTAGCATCAGACAGAGTCAGCCCTCAACTAAAACTGTTGCAACTGCTGGATGTACAAGATAAGCATTGAACCTAGTGTGTATTGTTTAATAATATGAATGAATGACATATCCGTCCATGTTGTTACTTGTTAATGTAAGCAAGCTAAAGGTAGATGATTTGCACAGGAAATACCTTAATGTGTGACAGCAGAGACTTAAGTGACTTATAGGTGTATGTTACCAAGTAGTAGGCCTCTGGCATCAACGATTAACACTCATATCTCTCAAAAGTACTGATGGTCACTGAATACCCTCAGTTTAGCACCATACTTTTGTACTGGAAAATCATTAAAGAGAGAAGTTAGAAAGTAATGAGACACATTTCAGTTTCAGACTTTACAACCCTCACAAGATCATTAACAATACTGATACAAAAAAATGTTTGATTACATCAACTAACTTTCGACGACCAATATAAGTCAAAGGTACAACTACCAAATCATCATCACAAATGCAGATATACTAAGCACTAAGTCAGCTGTGTACCATGAGCATCACACACACATGTTATGTATCCCTGAATCCAAAAGATAGAAAACAGGGATATGGCACAGTTATCATCACCTGCACAGGTTGTTTTGGTGTTATTGTATGGGGGGGTGGCAGGAAGCATAGGCTGACACAAAAGGTTGGTGGGTATGTGTGAGTAAGAAAGAGAAGCAGGCAGACATTTGGATAAAGTAATAAATGACCAGTGAGACAGAATGAGCTTTAAGCTTCATGGTTGAACCATGTAACTGTTTGTGTGTGTGTGTGTGTGTGTGTGTGTGTGTGTGTGTGTGTGTGTGTGTGTGTGTGTGTGTGTGTGTGTGTGTGTGTGTGTGGGTGCTCCAGGTGAAATTGGTGGGTGAGTGTCTGCATGAACACAGCCAAGCTCTATGTTAACTCTACATCTTGGTATGTTGGACAGGTTTGAGCAATGCATGGTAGTGGTGGCAGTTCATTGTTGTCATACTCGACCACAAGAATTGGCTTTATCAGGAGTTGCAGTGGCATGTCCATGTCCATGGTCAGATGCACTGCTGCTACCTGAACATGACTGATGTCTGCTGGGCAAGTTACCCTCATGAGGATGCCCAGGACCACAACCTCATGGCCTGCCATGTCTGGTTCTGGACACTTCAACCACTGATGGAGCAGTGGAATTAATGCCACTATGGGAACGTGATTGGGGAAGACCACATCGGCTAACAGCAGATGATGTGGTTTACTTATACCCATGAGGATACTATCCCCTTCCCAGCAGACAGTTCATCATAGACACTGCCTGTTACAATGTGTCATTCATCCAATCCATTGAACTAGCAACACAGTGAAGGCAGTCACATATGTCAGTCTGTGCCACATGTACAATCCTAAGATTTCTCTAAAGGACCTATGGAAATGTGCCTGACTGTGCTTCCTAGATGGCCCAAACATATATTGAGTGGCATGGGAAGACACACCTGTATCAGGTGTAGGATGGACAACAGGCCTCCAAGCACTCCTAACTACCTTCCTGTGTGATGCCTCTCCCACACTTTGGCTATGGCCAAAGTCAACAGGCACTGATGCCACAGTAACCAAACCTCCCTGATTGAATGTCTCACCATTCACCTGTCCAATATCTGAATGCTCACTGGAATGGGTTGGCATAGGCCTACTAGCTGTGTCCAATGGAATTACAGGGGATGGCTGAATGTCAACATCAGTGTCAAATTCAGCCTCTGCACTCCCCCCCTGACTGTTCCTCTGTTTGGCCACCATCATAAACAGAGTGTGGCAATGCTCTGACATCAGGCAGAGTCCTACACTTCCTCTGTCAGGATAACCTGCAATAATAAGCAACAAGGACAGGAAAAAAAATAATAGCTAGAATAATCTAGTCAAATGCATGCTAGAATAATCTAGTCAAATGCATGCTAACAAAGTAACAGTGGTGCCACTACTACAGACAATATAAATACACACAACAGTCCTGATAGCCGCAGCTCACATATGAGTAAATGTTATATATTTGTTTGAACTACCAGTCATCACTGACAAAGAAGCTATTTGGCTTACCATGAGCAGTTGATGCTAAGCTTCCCATGGACAATCGGCCTGGAAGAAGTTAAGCAAAGGTTAAGGGCAACATCATCACAAGTGACAGCAACACAGGGGGTTAAAACATTTTGCCCTTTATATGTCCATTAACTATACTTTCAACAAAAACTTGGATGACAAGTCCAACTTAAGCCCATATGTAATCAATCAGAATGTGTTGTTAAACAGCACTAACATATATCTGTAAATATTTTACTATACAATGGTATTTAATGATTGAGATACATAAATCTACCTGAAGCTCCTCCTGGGACACTGGGACATACTTGCTGTCCCTGAAACAATAGCATCAGTGTCAAGGACATGCTGTTCTGCACTTTCCTGGGAACTGTCTGGATCCCTGACAGTGGACAGGAACTCTTAATTTGCTGCTTGTGGTGGCTCTGTAGCAGGCCCCCAGTACCCATCCAATAATGGGCCACTGTAGCTGCTCTCCTGCATGAGATCATGTCAGTGGTCCTATGGTGCACCTCATCATATGTCCTGCTGGGGCCACCTACTGAATTCACATCAGCAAGAATCTGTTACCAAATTTGCATTCTATTGACATGTCTCCATGTCCCCTCTCAAGCACAAAGGCACCATGTTGCCTAAAAGCTTCCACAATTACCTGATTCTCAGGGTCACTGAAGGGTTTTTGGGAATTGAGATGCTTGGGTGCTGTAGTCCGAAGTGACCTAAAACACAACAAAAGGATAATATATATAAGTCTCACATAACTAAAAATGCCTGTTTCCAGATAAAACAGAAAAGGTAGCATTTCATCATTATCCACTGAAGAAACATAAAACAGTCACAATATTAAAATATGAAGAACAGGAATTGTGTGTTTAGAACATATTATATTCACACACAAAGCAAGGCAGGATGCAAAACAAGGAGAGTAACAATAGCAACATATCCTTGTTTGTGCCAAAACAGAAATGCAACTCTGCTCCCCCAGCCCCAAAAGAGCAGGCAAATAACACATTGTCCTAACAAACCATGAATAAAATGCTAAAAGTGCTATCAAATGAACTCTCCCTGAAACACGTCTACAGATTTAACACAGAACATTCCATTTTAAGCTATTGCCAATCATGTAATATATATACACACACACACACACACACACACTTTAATGTGCATACAGATAAAAGTACCATTTGGTGTTTTATATATGTATGTATATATATATATATATATATATATATATATATATATATATATATATATATATATTTTTTTTTTTAACAGATTTTTCTTACAGTATATAGCTGAAAAATGAAAGCATACATTCTCAAGGTTAGTAATCTTTTGTGCAGATATATCCCAGAGCAAAAACTATTTCTGTGTTCTCCACATAAACAAGTCTCCTCATCTTCAGGTGACCTAGATACACAGTTGCCTTTTTATGGTGTAGGTTCGGAGCTGTGAGCCCTTTGAATATGCAAATGAGGTGTGAACTCATTATAATTGCTGAATCCCAATACTTGGCTTATGTGTAGCTGATGTAAATGTAGTACAGGTACTCCCTCAGTGTGTGTTGCTAATGCATTGCATCCTGAATGATTACTGGTAGGGAGAAGGAAAACACAGCACCAATGCAGAATGCCCTACCTTCAGTAGGTGTGTCAGGTTAGACTTACAAAGTGTAGAAGTAATTTTATCAAGGTTGAAAATGTAAGTTAGCAGCACATAATTTACAGGTTCTGTTCACTAACATCCAAACCCCCCTTCATTGTTGACAACTGTATATTATTTGCAAAAAAGGTGGGCAAAGCGGTGAAGCGAAGTGAAGCAAAAATAGTTCAAAATGCAGAAAAAAGCATACTTCACAACATTGAGTTATACGCAGACAAGAATGAGCAGCAAACACAAAGATATAAAACAAAGCTGTATTTTTGCAAGCAATAGTCATAAATGGTTGCGTGATCACTCAATGCACTACATCCAAAATTAATACATGCACAAATAACTGTCATATGGTTTGGTAGTACTGCTGATGATGTTTCAGTTGGTTGTATGCAGAATGATTTTGGTTCCCTGTTGTAAAGCTGTTTGTGTGGCAAAGAGGGATAAGGCACCCTTACTGTGTTCGGAAGTTTCATTGGAGTGAGAGTTTAAATCCAGATCTATGTAAAAATATTTCATGTACACTAATAAACATTTTGTAGCGTTTATTTCATAGATTGCTTTTCTTCATTTCAAATACTTTTCCATTTTTTTAATTTTTTGCCAGTGTTTGTGCAGTGTGCGGCATAGTGCAAGCAAGGGAAATAGAAAAAATGAATATTAGGTTTGGCTGTGCTTATCTTGCTTACACGAGGCTTAGCAGTGTGCAAACCTGGACTAGTGGCCTACACAGGAAGCAGAAAGAATACCTGAAAACAGGGTGTCTGTAAAAGTGTGCAAAGGTCAAAAAGGATACATTGTTGCAATTTTTGCTTTCCATTGCGCAATGCTGCTAGGAGACATGGCATGACAGTTAGCAAGCTTCCCAGACACCTGCAGCCATCAAACACCTGCAGACAGGATGCAAACAGTCAATAATTGAAAATGGATACATTCAATTAATTCTTCTGGGCACCTCACAAACACGCTAAGTGGTGTTGTACAGCAGTTAACACAGAGAACTTAAGAATGAGTAGGAAACTATGGAACTAGCTTTTAAAGTGCTCCCGTGGCAGCAGGTGTAAGTGTAGGGCTGAAATACAGATGGTCTTGGGTTCTAGTACAGGATGTGCAACCTATTTTTACTGTTGTGACAGTGCAATTTATAGCAATGAACTGAAAAACATACAAGTGCTATTTCAACATTCTTGTGGCAACAGATGTAAGTGTAGCACTGCCATACACATGGTCATGGGTTCTAATACAGAACATTCCAGACATTTTACTGCTGTTCCATTTTTCATTATATTCACTCTCACTTATAACACTTTAGATAGTGGAGCTGATATGAATTATATGTATGAGAGATAAGACACCCTTATTGTGTTTTCAGATGTATATCTGAGGGTATACTGTCTACTATATTTCTATAAGTATAATTCTGCTATCTGGACTTGGAATGCCTTCACAATTAAATAAGACACATACACAACTGGATCTATATACAAGCACCTTGTAAGATCACAGAGATACATGTTTAATACCTCAAACTGTCAGCTGTATTTATGAATTATTCCTATGTCTAAGCAGCACTTCTTCTGTGACAAAGATGGAAAATCACTGCTGTGGAAGAAATGTTTTATCCCTTATGCCTAAGTTTGAATCCCGCACTTTAAAAAACAATTTTACCAGTGTATAAAGCCAAAAACATATGTGTCAGGGCATGACATTTATGCCCGCACTGCATGTCTGCAAACATAATTCACCTAACAGTTAACTTCCAATTAAGTATATATTTCCAAGCTACAACAGCAAACACTCCTCAAATTAAGGTCAAGTGGCAGATTAACCTTCTAATTTAAAATGCTTCTTTCCTCCCTGTTTTGCACTGCTGAGCTCCGATTAACATCACACATACGCATTTGGTATCGTTGCTTGGGTTTGCACACTACCAGTAAATGCAATAGCATGAATTGGTGGGAAATCATAAGTTGTCATTGCTCTAGTTCGGGTGTTAGACATATCTCGAATTAGAGATGAAAGTGCACAGTTTACGGCATAGAGGTGGGGCGTTTAGAAGCCCAGAATAGTTATTGGAATTCTGGTAAAGCAATACAGCCAAATGCTTCTGCTGGGGGACTATTTTGGCTTCCAGTACAAGTCTGAGACTTGGAGTAGTTTAGCTCAGGCTGTATCCAGTAGAACTGGCATTTCACACATGGCAGAATAATGTAGGCATCATTTTAATGACCTACAAAGGCACAAGAGGGATGCCTTCAACCAGTGGTTGACTGAGTTTCAAATTACTAACTTCCTACAGTTGTGTAAGTATGATAATAACAGAGTATTTGTAATACATAGAAAGCTAAATATAGGCAAAACCGGTATGCAGAATGTTCTTCTGTTCTTTTCTGTTCTTTCCACAGCTAATGCTGAAATAGAGTTTAATCGACAGGCTCATGTTGATCGAATGGAGAGACTGAGGGAAGAAAGTAGTATGCATGCAGCACAAGAGATAGACTTTTTTGTTTTTTTATACAGTTGTAGCAAACAGAGCATACATATCCTAAATGTAAAAGCAAGTATGCATGCATCAGTCTGTAGCATAAACCAAAGCATTTGCTTCCTTGCCTACCCAACTTATCTGACCCATAAATACCAAAAATAAATAAATAGACACCTGTCCCACAGAAAAAATATTGCCTGATACATAGCTCTCCATTTCACACACATGTCTTACTGACACACTTGATTTGGTCCAATTGGCTATATAACATGATTACATTGTTGTGACCCCTCTTTATGGAGGTGACAGTCCAAATTCAGCTAATATTCTGCACATATTTTCAGTTTACACTGTTGAAGAAATGGATAGCTATGGTTCTGTACTACTTCCCTCCTGCATATTCCTGCATTGCTTTCCTTTTACTCTTCCCCTGCGTGTTCCCCATTTCATCACTTTCCTGTCTACCACATTTTAACACCTATAATCAGGTCAAAAATGGAATCACACACAACACACATAAGTATTAGAAAAAGCATTGAATACATTCACTTTTGACCTCTATTTCTCTGTGGAGTTTGGCATCTTGCACCAATCCCATGTGACTGTGAGCAGCTCTACAGTGCTGTAGTTACCTCTGTGCAATGGTAGAATGAGGTCAACCACTGAAACAAATCACTGTCTTAGCGAAAAATAATGTTTATTGTCGCTTTTGTCTAAAATGACTTCTTCAGAACAAAAACCTTCAGTTTAAAACAACATTATATACTTACAAGAAAGCCAATTAACATATCTAATTGATTAAGATACTTAATTTAAAGACACATGTGCTTAAAGGAGACTGTACAACAATAAAATGCCGATAAATAGAATTCTCACCAGATTAAAAGTTTTCACATACTTTCAACCTTCTATTTTAAAAAAAGCATTTAATATTAATAGTTTCATTCATACCAGGTGTATGATCAGCCCCTAACTTCAATTGCTATGATGTTTCTCTTCATTCTATAAGGTTTTTGAAACTTCCCTCTCTCAAATCCTCAGAGACGTTTTCTAATATGGCAAACAAAAATGTCTTAAACATAGAACATTTTAATGTATGTTTGTATAAAGCATTGTTTGAATTTTTAGTTCTTATACAATACATATGTTCTCTAATCCTATTATAAAGACATCTAGTAGACATCCCTATATAAAATTATAAACAATGTGAACAAACTGCTATATAAACTATCCTTTCAGTCTTGGAGTTAAAAACTCTATTGATAGGTATAGTCTGGTTCAAATGAGGTAACTCAATATAAGGGCCCTCTAATATAAATCTACAAAAATGACAAAACCCACACTTGTACATGCCTTTGCCCTTAGAAGTCAAGGTCCCTGAAGAAGGACAAAAAGAATCTGTTTATAACATATGTTTAATGTTGAAAGTATTTTTGTAGACAAAACAGGGCTTTTGTCCGATAATTTTAATTAATTCAGAATTCTCTTTCAAAATATTCCAATTTTGTTTGTAATAGAAAAAGAATATTGGTCCTGTCAACAGTAATATTCAAACAACAGGATGACCCATAATTTCTAGAAGGAATAATAGTAGATGTGTTGTTAGTTTTAGGGACAAATCCATGTAACAAAATAGGTGGAAAATCTAGGCTTCTAAGTCCTTTTATATATTCGGCCAATGAATCTAACATGTTTTGTGACCTGAGAGAAGGGGAAGAAAATTTTGGTATAGAAAGTGAAAATTTTTGTGAAAAATTTTATCAGAGAGGTTTTCCAAAAACATTAGTCACAGATATTAGAACTAAAGTTACAACTCAGAGAGGTACAAGAAACAGAAAAGAAGGTAGAGTAAATAAAAATGAAAATAGAGAATGTCTATTGTAAATAGTCTGGACTCAGGAAGAATAAAAGAAATAATAACTAATAATTGGAAATTGTTTGGGGGACAAACTGAGTTACTAGAAACTATAGGGCATAATCCTCTCTTACTCAAAAAAGAGAGAAAAGTTTTAAAAACTTCTTTCAAAGTAAGTTGACTATACCTAAAGTCAGGTCAGACAGAAATGGAATGAGTGTCACAACTGTAATATGTGTAATTATTTGTTCAAGGAAAAAACAGAATGTACTTTGAATAATGTTAAAATAACTGCCAATGGGGTCTTTTCATAGGTTCATAGGTTCATACGTTGGTACTGGGCTATCTGCCCGAAGGCATATATTAGCCCAGCCAAGTTGTGCGGTATTCACCACCCCTTTAGTAGTTCCCTAGACCCTTGTACTACCAGCTAGTACCCTTGGCCCCTATCTAGTAGTGCTGTTGGAAATCTAGGTATGTAATTTATGTCACTTTTTGCTTAGAATGTAAATCTTTTCATGTAGGAAGAACTACAAGAGAAATGTACAAAATAATATATGAACATAAATATGCAGTTTCTATTGGGGATGAAAGGAATACCCTGGGGAAGTATTACAAATATGGTTCGTGCAAAGTTAACTTTTAACTTTAAATTCCTTGTAGTGGACAGTTTAAAAAATGTAGAAAATTCATTTAGTCCAGAAGATGAGGTGGGGTAGCTGGAATATAGTTGGCAGGTTAGACTCAATGCTTGCTACTCCCTGGTCTGAACAACAGAGAAGATTTTATAATGTATCTGAAAAGTAAAGGGTTAAAACACTAAGTAGTGGTTATGTGATTTTTAAACTATTTAAATGTGTGTTCTTGAATGTTAACTTCTAGTCTGAAGAAGTCTTATTACAGATGAAAGAGCTTACTGGAATTATTTACTGTTGAATTGTCCTTGGATTTTATTAAAACAGCTTGTTTTCCTTTGGTTTTGTCTTTTGGTTTTGGACTTCAGTCTTAACCAGCTTTTTGCTTACTGTTTGATTACTGCTTTGGCTTCAAGTTAAGTAATATGGAGAATAAAGCTATTGCTTCTGGATCTGGCTTTATGTCACTGCCTGTTGGATGTGTTTTAAATGACACTCTGAATGGTTCCTTCATTTTAAATCAAGAGTGGACAGCAAGTACATCTATTGTAAGACAAAGTACTATGAATACTGGGAGCAACAGGGGCGATGAAATACTTTTAGGTTTTCTGGCACCACCCTTGAATCCATTCCAGAATAATGAAAACAGCAGACATGAGATTCGTAACTTTAATTTGGCTGATGCTTTTTTTTGCAATTAGAAAGAGACCTAAGCTCAAACGGCTTCAATGGGACAATATTTATTTTGAAAATAGTCTTAGAACTCAAATGGTACCAGAGGGTCTGAGGGTAACAAAATTACCCATTGGAAATGATTACACCAAAGAATATGGACAAATGGCTAGATGTTAATCAGAAAGCCAGTTTGCAATATATCGATCTTCTTTCTCTTTAAACAGAAACACTATGATTATTTTAAATGAAAAAATCCACTCTGATTTTAACAAACTTAAGCAGACTACTTCATTTGACAATTTTGAAACAAAGATGTGTGCCATACAAGATCGTTTAATTAAACTTAATGAAGCTTTGTGCAAAAGGAAAACTAAAAAGTATGAGAGAGACTGTGCTGACTATGAAGGAGGCGTGGCTTCTGCATACAGCCTTTTCAGGAGGTGTGGCTTCTGCATACAGCCATTTCCTTCAGAATGAGGTTGAAGGCAGGCAGGAGCAACTAGATGTGGAAAATGGCAGCAGTGAAGCAAATGAAGTTAGGAGATCAGAGCATTTGTTGTACAAACAACTGAACCAAGAGGAGACACTATCATGTGCCGCTGATGCTCATAAACGTCAAAAGGAAAAGAAAAATACTGCTATGACAAAACTAAGTGGAGAAAATAGCAGTAATTCACAAAAAACAGCAGTTAGACTGGTTTTCACCCAGCCTGTGTATGTTTATCAGCAAAATAAAGGTGGAAACAAGACATGGGCTCAAGTAACTGCTTCTTCATCGAATAAGGGATATGTAAATAATGGAAGACAGCCAAAAAACTGGAAGAACAACAACAAAGGATGGAAAATATAGGTACTGTTTCTTTTAAAATAGTGAATTTATCTAGTTATGAACTTTCTCAAGAAGAATGCTGTATTTTAAGTAAATGGTGGAATTTTGTGACTGCCAGAAAGGCAGAAAAAATGGAAGTGCTTTATAATATTAGAGACTGTAAGACAGTTAAACTTTAAGTTCTTTTTTAAAGCTACTGAAACACAGACAGAACATTTCTGTAAACCTGAAACCATTATTACAGGTGACTTCAACTTAGACTGGAACACTTGCACTGGTGATAACCCCTCTTCCTTCATAAATCTACGTGGTTTCTCCCAAACAATCCAGTTTCCCACACGAATAGATAAACATAGCAAAAGGGAATCTAACTTAGACTGGTCCCTTATCAACAGTACCACCCCCAACTATCTCTCTGGATGCCTTCCAAATAATTTAAGTGACCATAGACCTATCTACTTAATCCATCATCAGCTCAACTCACCCAGAACCATAGTTTAAAAAGTCGTACGAAATACTAAAAACTTCTCCAATGAAGCATTCATAGACATGCTCAATAAATGCAACTGGACACCACTCCATCAACTCCAACTTGACCAGGTTGTAACATACTTCAATGACACATTTTTAGCTATTCTAAATAGCTTAGCACCAACCCGTACATGTTGTGTTAAAATAAGAGATCACCCTGGATATCAAAAGAAACCATTAAACTTCAAAAACTAAGGGACAAAACCTGGTATCAGTACCAAAAAACAAAAGACAATAAAACTCTGCTAGCATACCAACAGCTCCGCAATCAAACAAAAAAAAAACTCAAACTAGACAAAAAAAAAATATTATACAACTATGCAAAACAAATATGAAAACAATCCCAAAAAGTTCTGGCAAGCAATTAACTCACTCCTCCATCCAGGTAAAGCTTCAACTCCAGAACCAACAACCGATAACCAAAGTGCGAGTATTGACTCGCAAATCAGCACCTACTTTATAAACACCATCCTCTCCTTAGTTACAGGGAACAATTCCACCCCTCTGTCTCTTCCACCTAATGTGGACACTAACAACTTTTTTACCTCAAACCTGTCCCAACTAACACTATAAGAACAATGCTGAAAAAACTGAAGTCTTCTTTCTTAGCAGCTGACCAACTCCCCAATGAGTACCTCAAACTGTCAGGTGATGCTATAGCTCTGCCTATCTCCATTCTGGTAAATAGGTCTATAGCAGACCAATATGTCCCAAAGTTATGGAAAATTTCCTACATCACCCCTCTGCATAAAGGAGGAACATCAACAGAATTAAACAATTACAGACCCATAGCCATTCTTTCCCCCTGTGTCAAAATTCTGAAAAAATATATCAACACTCAATTACTACAATACCTGTTATCTCACAGCCTTATCTCTCCATCCCAACATGGTTTCAGACCAAAGCATAGTACCACCACATCCCTAATTAATTTCTCTAGCACCATCAACCAACTGAGGAATTCAAACCAGTAAGTAGTATCAATCTTCTTAGACATGTCAAAAGCTTTCGACACTGTCTCCCATCAGAGACTCCTTAGTACTCTTGCCTCACTAAACCTATCAAAGACTTCCCTCTCCTGGTTCCTAAGCTATCTTTTCTGTCAGACAACAAGCAGTACGATGGAAATCCGAATTCTCACCACTTCTGCCTGTCTCGGTTGGAGTCCACCAAGGGTCCATATTAGGATTCCATCTTTTTACCATCTTCTCTAATGATCTACCGTCATCTACAACACATGCTAAAGTAGTTCAGTATGCAGACGATTCAACTTTAATCTGCTCATCAGATACTTTACCAGACCTCCAAATAGTAACACAACAAGCTTTTAATAATATAGAAGCATATCTAAATAAATTACAACTAAACTTCAACCCCCAAAAGACACAGTTAATGCTATTTACCAGTAGCAAAGAATCACCGACCATTCCTCCTTTTACTATTCTCTCAGAAAACAACACAGTCATCCAACCAGTTGAGCATACAAAACTCCTTGGAGTGACAATTGACAACAAACTCAGATTTGACCAACACATAGCCACTACAATTAAGAAAGTTTACATCAGACTTGGCTCACTGTACAGAAGCAAGCCATTCCTCACTGACAATACCAAACTAGGCATATCCAGAACCTTCCTCCTCCCTACACTCATAGGTTCATAGGTTCATAGGTTCATAGGTTCATACTAGGTTATCTGCCCTAGGGCATTTATAAGCTTAGCCAGAGTGTGTTTGGCTTTCGCCACCCATTTTAAATTAATTTTGCTATGCCCTTTTTCGAGGTTAGTATACTGTGCCTCTGTCTAACAGTAACACAGAAGTGATACCCGGGGTAAACCTACGATCTCCCATCCACTCATCAAGATTCCTCTTGAAGAGATTCAATGAGGGACTCTGCCTAACCTGGACTGGGATTTTATTCTAGAGTGAAGGGAGCCTCTGGGTTATGAATCTGTCCCTCCAGCATGTCCTATTTATTTCAGTGCTGAGGTTCAAGTCTCTCGAGCGTGCAGCTTGATGGGATTTGGATTTTCTGAGGTGCAGCATGTCCATTAATTCCGGGTTGGACATGGCTTTATATGTCAGACACAGATCACCTCTGAGCAGGCAGTATGCCACTGAGTAGAGCTGGAGTTTCTTTAACCGGGCAGCATATGGCATCTGTTTGGGCCCTTTGATCCTCTTGGTGAGGTACTTTTGGGGTCTTTCCAGTTGCTGCAGGTGTCTGGTAAGGTACATCCCAAAAGGGTCATTGTACTCAATTATGGGCCTGATGAGGGATGAGTAAAGAGGCACGATGACCTCCCCTGATCTAGATGTGAATCCCTTCATGATTAGGTGGGCTATATAAAATGTTTTTCTAACCACTTTGGCCACGTGGTTGTCAAATGAGAGATTGCTATCAACTTGGGTCCCCAGGTCCCTAATTACTTCTTCTGTACTTAATGGATTACCACCTATGTGGTAATTTGTGGGCACTTTGTTTTTGCCAAAGGGGATGACTATACACTTTTTGGCATTGAGCTTGAGGCCATGGCTCTGGCACCAGTTGTCTGTTTCTATGAGGCCCTTTTGGAGGATGCTTGTGTCGGCTGGAGAGTCGATTATGGTGCCCAGTTTACAGTCATCTGTGAACTTGGTCAGCCACAGTCCTTCCGTGTTGGCCTGTACCTCTGAGAAATATGCATCAAACAAGAGAGGTCCCAGGACTGAGCCTTGTGGGATGCCACTTGTAACTGGTTTGGAGTCTGACATGGCTCCAGCAATTCTAACCATGTGGGTTCTGTCCTTGAGCCAGTTTGCAACCCATCTAGTAACATAGGGGTTTATATTTAAGCTGGTGAGCTTATCTATAATGCCCGAGTGGGGTATTGTATCGAAGGCTATTGCGAGGTCCAGGTAGGCTGTGTGGACCACCTTCCCCTCATCAATGGCCTTGGTGACTGTTTCAAAGAAATCGGCCAGGTTTAAGAGGCAGGATCTGCCCTTAACAATGCCAAACTGGGTAGGATCCAGTGTCTGTAGGTCCCCAATATCTTTATTTATGAGGTCCATGATGATCCTTTCCATAGCTTTGCAGACCAAGCTAGTCAGGCTTATGGAGCAATAGTTTCCAGGATCCATTGAGGCACCACCTTTGTGGAGAGGGACCACTGTTGCTGTACACCACTCTTTGGGTACATATCCTGTAGTAAGGCTGAGATTGAACAGTAGTTTTATGTTTGGGTTTAGCTCTACTTGGAGTTCATGTAGGACGCAGCCCGGGACACTGTCTGGTCCCATTGATGCTGTGTTTTTTGCTTTGGAGAGGGCAGCTCTTACCTGAGCATCTGTGATGTCAGCGGGGCAGCACTCTGCTGGAATAGATATTTGCCCTTTTGGTGGGGCGGGGGGAGTTTGCGCTGAACCTGTCAGCTAGGATGTTGGCAATGTCTGTGGGTTTGGTGTATTTTTT
Source organism: Protopterus annectens (assembly GCF_019279795.1). NCBI lineage: Eukaryota > Metazoa > Chordata > Ceratodontiformes > Protopteridae > Protopterus > Protopterus annectens. The sequence continues at coordinate 1,090,684,183 of NC_056747.1, read as the reverse complement.
GTCATTTTGGACTAATTCTGAGCATATCTGGGAATTCCCACCCAGGTTCCTAAAATAACTAAAGAAAGCCTTGTGATTATCCTTAGTGTCCTGTGCCATTTTTCCCTCGAAGCTGGCCTTAGATGATTTTATGAGTGCCCGTAGTTTTTTTTGCTAATACTGATCAGAGATGCCTTCCCTTTTTGGGATTTTGCTCTATCATGTAGTAGCTTCCTCCTTCTATTGTATAGTTTGTTTATGGCTGGGGTCCACCAGACAGGACGTCTGCCTTTGGAGGATTGGGTCTTGGTTTTATTTGGGATTGCATGATCCATGCATTCCTGAAGGTGTTCATAGAATGTGTTTATAAAGGATTCTGCGGTCTGGGCTGTATTTTCCACAGGCCCAGGGGCTTTGAAGGATTCCACCTCGGTTTTGAGGAGTGTGAAATTTGCTTTAGTGAAGTTTTTCACTGTGGTTTTCTGGGCAGGGGGTGGGGTCGGGATGTGAATATCCAGTGAGATTAGTTTATGGTCTGATCTTACCAGTGAGGGATACACTTCTGGTCTGGAGCATAGAGTCCCCATGTTGGTGATGATCAGGTCCAGTATGTTTTTCCCTCTTGTGGGAGTGGTAACAAGTTGTTCCATAGTATTTGAGTTTATAAATTTTAGGAATCTTTGGGCTAGGGTGTTGGAGCTAGATTAATGCTCCCAGTCTATGTTTGGGTAGTTGAAGTGGCCCAATATAATGGTGTTTGGAGAGATCTTCATATTTTCCAGTGTTCTCAGGAAGGCCGAGTGGGGTTCCTGGGTTTGGGAGGGTGGTCTGTAGCAGGCTATAAACTGGAAGGCAGTTTTACCCACTGTTAGTTGCATATGGATAGTCTCTGATGCTTCGTGCTGTGCCACCAACCTGGAGGTGTGGGTATCTTTGACGAATATTGATACTCCCCCTCCTTTTGTGGTTCGGTCCAAGTTTTGGGGCCAAAAGCATGGTATGAGGTATAACCTGGTAGTGCTGGGGTGCTCTTGGGAGCCTTGAACCAGGTTTCTGTTACTGCACAGATATCGATGTTCTCCATGCTAAGGAGAGTTTCGAGTGCGTGCATCTTGAGGTTTATACTTCTGGCATTGAGTAACATTACTCTTAGTTTCTTATCTGTTGTGATACCTATGGAGGTGGGTTTGTCTTTTGAGCCTTGCCTAAAAAAGGCACTATGGGGTAGCAAGAGCCTTTGCCAATATCCAAAGCCCAGGGTGACAGGTGCAAGCCGTCCCTAATGAAGCATCGTGGCTTGTCGAGCATGTCATCCCAGGCTGACAGGCATTAGATCCCCTTTGAATGACACCAATACTTAAGCCATTTGTTGAAATTGATCATCTTGTCTTCATATTGTGGCATCATTCTTGGTGAGGGTAAGATGCTACTCAAGGTCAGGGTTATACCGGCCTGGGCTACATGCTCAGAAAGCTTCTCTATGTCTCTTTTCATGAAGTCCAGGGAGGTACGTCTCAGGTCATTCACACCAGCATGGACAATGACTGAGTCATATTTGTACTTGCCTTGGAGTGACCTGAGTGCTTGTGTTATGTGGCGGATCCTAGCGCCCGACAGGCAGCTCACTGTGACCTTCTCCTTGTTCAGCCTGGTGAGCAGGACGTCAATGTGCCTAACGATAGAGTCAGCTATTACAAGTGTATCACGTGTGTTGTTTAGCCTTAAGGGCTGTGACTGTTTGGCACACTGGCTTTGTGAGCTATGTGTTGCACGTGTTTTGTTTTGGGGTAACGGTTGCTTGGGTGTCTGCTTTGGAGGTCTCTGCTGCTTAGGCAGATTTTTATTTAGAGCCTCCGAGTATGTTTTTGTGTGTTTATGTGTTTGGTTTGCTGTCGTGGTAGGTCTATGTGAGACTGGAATTGTAGTGAGTGTGGTTTCCTTCTCCTCTTGACTGGTTACGCCAGTACTGAGTTGAGAGAGCTTAGCCTCCAGTTTGGCTATATGGTTGCATCTCCCACATGTGTTGGAATTTGTTGGGAGGAGGAGAGGGTTGTCTGTGTACATGAGGCAGTTGTAACATTGCCTCAAGATTCCCAGATTCACCAGCTGGACTGGAGAGGAGATTGACTCCTATATGCTTTTCCCCTGTTTAACAACTTAAAAAAAAATCAGACTTAACCAAATTGAAAACTTGCTACAACAAAATAGCCCGTTTTGCAGCCAACCTTCCCCACCATACCGACTATTGTATTGCTCTACATAAATTAAATTGGCTCGAGCTACCTAACCTTCTTCATCTCTACCAACTTAAATTCACATACAATATGATCTTCCATCCTGAAAGTTGCCCATCCCTCAAGGAACTTGTTGTTCCCTACTCATGCCTACGAAGTCTAAGATCTGCAGACAGAAACTTTTTCACAGTAAACAAAGCTAACAAAACACTCAGGCTGAAGCCCTTTTTTCAAATCATATAAACAAATTATGGAACTCTCTACCCCACACCCTCCAAAACACACCTGAATCTACCAGTTTTAAACAACTACTATTTGAACATCTATCTAAGAACTGGCATTGCTCCTGGGCCACACCTGACTGACAATATATATATATATATATATATATATATATATATATATATATATATATATATATATATATATATATATATATATATATATATATATATATATAAAACTCTCTCAACACACTGTCCACTCCGTACCTCATTTTCTCACTCTCCTATGTGTTTATTACTACTCATAAATAAATATATATCAAGGAAATGTCATTTAGTCATAACTATTATTTAATATGTGCACACTACTAACTTTATTTTGTCTTACAGTGATCTTCACTGAAATGCTATTGTTTTTCTTTTTGAACCTGTATCTACTAGAAAACTGTATGGAATACTACTTTGTATAGACTAACTAGAAAATATGTATTCTTTATTGTACTGTATGTACACTGTTGTACTATTTAATTATTGTATATTGTTTGTATTTCTGTGGAGCTTTTCTCCACGGGCCTCTGCTGAAAATGGGCTTCTGGCACAGTCGGACTTTTCCAGTAAACAAACGTAAATAAATAAATAAATTTAATCCACCCTTAAGAAAAGAGTTGGAAATTTTCCTGAATAGTTGTGAATTGCAAATTATTGAAGCTCTTGAAAAATAATCTAGTTATAATTGCTATAACATGTCTAGTAGAGAAAAAGATTTGTTTTTTGATTTTATTAAAAATGAGTTATTAGTGTTTTTGTTTTTTGATTTTATTAAAAATGATGAGTTATTAGTGTTTAAAGCTGATACAGGGGGAGCAATAGTTGTTCTAGACAGAACAATGTATGAAAACAAAATGTATGACCTATTGTCTGATGTGAATTTTATAAGAAAGCGTCATTCAAAGAAATTAATATAATAGAATAATAAAATCACTGTGTTGTAGCCAGAACTCTCCACAACCTTCCAAAGGTATCAAATGTTTTATTGAGACATAAAAATATTTAAAAAGTATTTATTGAGTGCTTTCATCCCCTCAGAATGGGGACTTCATCAGAATACATGCCTTCTATTGAATCCAACATTTATAGCCCAATGTATTGATGACATCACAACCACATAAATGCATTTAAAGGCACAATCACTTTGTTTAAAAAATACAACTTGAAAGCACTTATAAACATCCATACCATATTTAATACACTCGAAATAAATGTCTTGGACACCTACTCTTCTCTGTTTTCACCAATAATCTAGCCTCTGCCACCAAACATGGCACACTCATACAATACGCAGATGACTCGACCATCATCTGCTCAGCACAGTCCCTACCCAAACTGCAAAAAGTCACACAGGAAGCCTTTTCTTCTGTTGAAACTTGGTTATCCAATGCCCAATTAATACTCAACCCAAACAAAACTAAACTACTCATCTTCCAACCCACCAAACATACTCAAAACAACTCTCACTTTAACATCACAGCAAAAGAATACACCACTATATACCCAACTGGACACACCAAATTGCTAGGAGTGGAAATAGACAATAAACTAAAATTTGACATTCACATATCCATGACCATAAAAAAGTCCACAAAAAACTAGGAGCGTTATACAGAAATAAGCATCTTCTCACCAAAGCAGCAAAGATTTCAATAGCAAATTCCCACCTTATCTCCACCCTACTTTATGCCTCTCCAGTATATACTAACCTAAGGCAATGCAATCTAAACAAGCTAGAGACCTGCTACAACAAAATCACCAAATTCGCCACAGGGGCATCCTACCATAGTCACCACTGTCTCTCACTTGCTGAACTGGGGTGGCTTGAACTCCCTCACCTCCTTCAATGGTATCAACACTCACTCGCCCACAAACTAGTAAACCATCCACTAAATGTCCCATCCCTCCAGAATCTACTCCAACCCTATCGCACCACCAGACCACTAAGATCCAGCAACAAAAATCACTTGCAGATCACTAAAGCCAATAACTCTGCTGGTGAAGCACTATTTTCTTGCACTATAGCCAAATTATGGAACTCCCTCCCACCCACAATTACCTCCATACCATCATGCACCCACTTCAAAACTTTACTAAAAGTGCACCTAAAAACATGCTGGCTATGCCCTTGCAACTCCCACTCTAATATCACCCACCCCATCCAACTACTACCTTTCTTTCCACTCCACTAACTACCTTGATTATAGCAAGCTCAGATGCTCATAAGCCTAGTACTTATTATACAGCAGAAACTTCTTATTTTAACATTTGTTAATGTCTGTTATGTACTTCACAGATAAAGATTCTAGTTGTCTACTGATGTACTATGTTCTTCATCTGTAAATATGTTGTAAGTAATTGCTAAGTAAATTGTTAATCGCTATGCAATCCAATGTAACTACTGTCTGTTTATTTTAACTGTGGAGCTTTTCTCCCCAGGCCAACACTGAAAATGGACCTGCGTCCAGTTGGACACTCCCGGTCAACAAATATAAATAAATAAATAAATACATACATAAATAAAATAAACTTTCCTAACTTCATGGACATTTTTAACATAGCCTTTTGTCCCTAGCTCTCTTAATTAACAGGGGTTTTACAGGCATAACTTCATTTAAACCAACACCCTCCCGTGCCTGCAGCTTGATCTGCCATTTGACTTATTTTTCTTCCATTAAATTTCTGTAGTCCGCCCCCCTAGGATAACTAATACTTTCTCTAAGATCCCAAAATGGAACCCCTGAAATTCCCACAAACTAAAGAATGCCTATACAGTGCATTATTATTATTATTCTTAGTGGATATCTGATATATGTGTTCATATATCCTATTATGTAATAGCCTTTCGGTTTTGCCAACATAATATGCTGGACACCCCATACACAGTGCGAGGTAAATAACACCTGAAGTGTGACAGTTATCCTTGATAAATTCTACTTTTGATTTGAGGGTGTTTTCTAAAATAACCATTTTACAATCTACTATGTAGCAACATTGTGAACAGGATCCACACTTTATAGTACCATCATACTTATTAACTTGTGTGTTCTTCACATGTTCAAAACTTTCTTTTATATTTGCCCCAGTTTTATATACATAGGAGGATCCCTCTCCTACAACCCTTCTCAAATCTGGGTTTCCCCTGAGAATGGCCCAGTTTTTTTCCATAATATCCTTCACTTTCCCTACCTTTTCCCAGTAGGGTAAAAATCATAGCCCTTTCAAAGTTTTTCTGTCCCTGAAGTGACTCTCTAACCATATTGAAGTTTCATAACAGAGGTTTGAATCTCTTACCCCATTCTCTTCTAGCATAATTCACATTTTCCTGAACCATGCCCTGTGGATATCCTCTTTCATAGAACATTTCTGCAACTTTCTGTAATTCATTCTCAAGGTCACCAGCCGAAGATGTCATTCTAGTGACCCTTACCATCTGGCCTTTCACAATACTGGCCTTTTTTAATATGGAGGTAACTACTTTGTGTATTCTTGGTAAGAGTTGCTGAATGTGGGTTTTCTATATATTTTAGATGTAAAACCACTTGGAGTTTTAAAAATCTGAGTGTCAAGGTAACTAATTGATAAAAGGTTACTTGTGTGAGTAAATTTTAAGAAACTAGTAGTGGAATTCAGGTACTTAACAAATTCCTCCATTCTATCTATGGAACTATTCCACAGAATAAAAATATCATCCAAAAATCTTACGTATAATTTGACATTTTGAAAATACTTACTTCTAAAGACTATAACTCCCAGTCAAGGAGAACCAAGTTTGCAAATATTGGAGCACATGAGGCTCCCATAGCAACACCTTTGTTTTGTTTGAAGTATTCTCCTTCAAAATATATATAATTGTAGTCTAAAACTACCCCCATGAAGTCAACTATTAAATTTACTTTCTCATTGGAGAAACCTGACATTTTATTCAAACAGTTGGTAAACATATCTAACCCTTCATCTCTAGGGATACAAGTGAATAAGTCCACTACATCAATGGTCAAAAAAATCAAATTATTCTCCGAAAGCTCTTCCTTAATTCTACCCAAAAAATCCCATGAATCTTTTACTAAATGCTCCACTTTATTCACAACTTGTTTAACCAAAAGTCTATGATGACACCAAAAGTGTAAGTTTTTGACCCCTGCCCTGCTACTATTGGCCGAAATGTTAAATTACTTAACCCCTTGTGGGTTTTCGGAATCCCAAAGATGGTAACCACCATAGGGTTCTTGACTTTCAAAAAGCTGTAAATTTCAGGTGTAATACGCTCATCCAAAAGGTATTCTTCCAAGTAATAATCTATTCTTCGGTAACTAATATAACTTCATTAAGTGAAACATGGGTATATACACTAGTGTCATGTAACATCTCTAGGATTTTTTGGGAATAGTGTAAAGCATCAAAAATGACCATCCCACCCCCTTTATCTGGATACATGATCCTAATTGTCCTCTTGTTTCTGAGCTGTTCAAGTAGTCTCATCTCTTCCCAATTCAAATTTCTATATAAAAAAATATTTTTTTCTTTTAATTTTAAGGCATATAAATCCTCGTTCACAGCCTTCTCAAAAACATTTAGGGTGGGGTTCATTATTTTTAATTTCTTTATTCCTAGTGAGATTAACATGTTCATCTTGGTCCCTAAACAAAAAAGCTAAATTCAATTTTCTCATGTATATTTTTAACTCCAAAATGGTGTCTGTATAATTAAAGCCTCTAGCTGACATATATTTCAACCCTTTCATAAATAGCAAAAACTGTTCCTTAGTTAAGGTTATTCCTGAATAACTGCAAATGTGGTAACCCCTAAATGTACTAACTAGTCCATTCCTTGAAATTTCATTGTCACTATTAGTTGTTATTCCCTTCTCACTTGGTTCTGTTGAACCACTGATTTGGTGTCCTTTCCATATGTCTTCTCTCCCCCACATCCCACCTGTGCTTGAAAAAAATGTTGATTATTTCTATAATTATTGTGCTGAAAACTGTTATCATGACCATTAGGGTTATAATTGGAACTTCTCCTTTCCTTCCTATACATATACTCTTCTTTGTGAGAGTGGGTGTAACACCCAATAATTTTATGTTTTTCTGTTTCAAAATATATGCTCTGTTCTCTTTATACTCTTTTAAGTCCCTTTGTAACTTTTTACATTTTTTATCAAAAATGCTATTACACTTGTTTTCCACCATTTTAAACTGTTTAAAATACAGATTTTCATATTGTGAAAACAATAGGTCATTTTAATATCATTATTTAAAGTTTCAACTTCACTGATCAAATGACACAGTTTAGAATCATTACATAAAATAATCTTTTCACAAGCTCTAATCTATGCTTGTTGAACATTTCAGAAAATTCAGTAATCAGTTTTTCATCATATTCTATCCCAAAAGGAAATTTGTAAACCCTTAAGTCTTATGGCACAGTCTTCTTCTGTAAACATTAATTTAAATAAGCATTCTCCATTTGGAGATTCCTAACATGAAACATTTTTTTCTCTAAAAGGAAAATATTTTCATTCAAAGTCCCAGTCTTTGTTGCATATTTCACAGTCTTTGTATTGTTTCCCATATTTTGTTGGTCATTAAAAACAAAAGGCTTTTTAAAAAAATTGTCTATATCCACTTTAGCAGTCCCATCCACGTTAAATTGTAGTGTAACTGCAGTATTAAAACCAAAACCCATTTCCCCCTCATTATGTAAAACAGTACCTTTGGTTTTAGGCCTTGCACCAGTTCCATGCATTGTGAAAATGCTGGGAATTCTATTTCCACCACTCTCCTTTGTCCCAGCACCATTTCTCTGATTGTTCATGCTTTTTTCTCCACTTGTAGAGTTTATAATCAAACATGATACCAAAGCTTGCCTCTCCTCAGCTTCCAGACCATTCTGCCTTGTCTCCTTGTCTTCCCCAGTGGAAATCCTGCCTCCTGGTGACTGATTTCACTTCCTCTTTCCTGAGGACCAATCAATGGAGCCTTGGGATTGGCTAAACATGTCAGTGAGGCAGGTCAGCTCACCTTTTACAATTGTCAGCTCTGAATAAACTCTATTCAGCTCATCTCTATGAATTGGTAAAAATAATGCTGGAATTTCATGTAAACAGTCCATGCTGCAAGGTCACTCTGTTAAAAACCCTACTGAAAGGAAAGTGAAGGACATTATGGAAAAAACTGGGCCATTCTCAGGGGAAACCCAGATTTGAGAGGGGTTGTAGGAGAGAGACCCTCATATGTATATAAAGCTGGGGTAAATATAAAAGAAAGTTTTGAACATGTGAAGAACACACAAGCTAATAAGTATGATGGTACTATAAAGTGTGGAGCCTGTTCACAATGTTGCTACATAGTAGATTGTAAAATAGTTATTTTAGAAAACACCCTCAAATCAAAAGTAGAATTTGTTAAGGGTAACTGTCACACTTCAGGTGTTATTTACCTAGCACTGTATAAGGGGTGTCCAGCATATTATGTTGGCAAACCTGAAAGGCAATTACATAATAGGATATATGAACACATATATCAGATATCCACTAAGAATAATAATAATGCACTGTATAGGCATTGTTTAGTTTGTGGGAATTTTCAGGGGTTCCATTTTGGGATCTTAGAGAACATATTAATTAAACTTAGAGGGGGGGACTACAGAAATTTGATGGAAGAAAAAGAAGTCAAATGGCAGATCAAACTGCAGGCAGGGAAGGGTGTTGGTTTAAATGAAGTTATTTCTGTAAAACCCCTGTTAATTAAGAAAGCTAGGGACAAAAGGCTACGTTAAAAATTTCCATGAAGTTAGGAAAGTTTATTTCAAGTGCATTAAATATGGTATGGATGTTTATAAGTGCTTTCAAATTGTATTTTTTAAACAAAGTGATTGTGTCTTTAAATGCATTTATGTGGTTGTGATGTAATCGATATGTTGGGCTATAAATGTTGGATTCAATAGAAGGCATGTATTCTGATGAAGTCCCCATTCTGAGGGGATGAAAGCGCTCAATGAATACTTTTTAAATATTTTTTATGTCTCAATAAAACGTTTGATACTTTTGGAAGGTTGTGGAGAGTTCTGGCTGCAACACAGTGATTTTATTGTTTTATTTTAATTTTGGTTGTCACTGGGGTCATTGTTTAAACAGTTTTGGTGATTCAAAGAAATTAAGAAAGCTTATTCATTTATTGATTCCTTAGTAGAAGAATGGTTTTATACAGCCAGAATTACTCAGGGTACTAAAAATACTTTACTATTGAGAATCCAAAAATAAGTAGGATCTTTGGAATTCCAAAGATCCATAAAGAGCTAAATGGCCCCCCTCTAAGACCTATAGTGTCTCGTCTACATAGTAAAATGGGAAGTATGGCTATCTATGTAGACAAAGAATTACAGAGGGTAGTGGATAACAACAGTACATATATCAGAGACACTTTTGATTTTGTGGAAAAAATCAAAGAAATATATGTGGAATAAAGTGACTTACTGGTAACTATGGATATAAAATCATTGTATACAGTAATACCTAATGATGAAGGCATGGATACAGTGAGGCTTGAATTAATTAAATCTAAATTCTATTCTAACAATGCTGTAAGAATATTAATGGAATTGCTTGATGTTATTCTTAATTATAATTTCTTCTCATTTAAGACATTTTCCAAGAAATCAAAAGTATCTCTGATATATGTACTGTTGTTACACATAGCCCCCCAACTCCTAATCCTAAACACCCCACTCCTCTTTTCTTCTTCACTTCAGTACCTACCTCCAACATAAAAAGACTATTGTCAAAACTTAAACCCACCAAACTCGCAACTGACAACCTCCCCTCTGAATACTTGAAAATTGCAGCTGATACACTAGCCTACCCAATTTCAATCCTAATCAACAATTCCATAACAGAAGACTATGTTCCCTCGATATGGAAAATATCCCACATCATTCCCCTCCACAAAGGTACTCCCTCCACTGACCTCTCCAATTACCACCCCATTGCTATCTTCTCCCCTATCTCCAAGATACTTGAAAAATGTATGAACACCCATGTCTCCAACTACCTCCTAGCTAATAATCTCCTTTCCAGAACCCAATATGGTTACAGGCCATATCACAGCACTACCTCTACTCTGCTCTACTTCACCAACCCTATACTTCATCACAAAAACAATGGCCTCTTCTCTATTGCCATATTTCTAGATCTCTCAAAGGCCTCTGACATGGTATCTCATGAGCTACTACGCTTTACTCTCCCCAACCTCTCCTTGTCACAATTAGCCTGCAACTCATTCCACAGCTATCTACACAGATGCCAGCAATCAGTAATCTGGGATGATAACCTATCAGCTCGCCTCCCAGTTACTCTTGGAGTTCCCCAAGGGTCTATCCTCGGTCCTCTGCTATTCTCACTTTTCACTAACAACCTACATACTGCCACCACACAAGCATCTCTTATACAGTACGCAGATGACTCTACTCTCATCTGCTCTGCCCCCACTCTAACAGAACTACAACAAATCACACAGGAATCATTCTCTTCTGTAGAAAGCTGACTACCCAATACTTGGGTCCTACTCAACCCAAGTATGACAAAACTTCTCCTGTTCCTACCTTCCAAAGCTACCCAAAACACCCCCACTTCAACATTCTTGCCAAAGACAATACCATCATCTCTCCATCAGAACACACAAAATTACTCAGTGTGGTAATAAACAAACTTAGATTACCCACATATCTCTCACAATAAAAAAGTTCACAAGAAACGTGGTGCATTATATCGAAGCTGCCAATTCCTAACCAAGGAGGCTAGAATCTCCATAGCCAATTCCCAGGTAATCTCCACCCTACTCTGTGCATCCCTCATACTTACCAACCTTAGACAGACAGACCTACACAAGCTGGATGCTTGCTCCAACAAAACTGCTAAATGTGCCACTGGAACCTCCTAGCGCAGCCATCATTGTATCTCCCTTAAATAACTAAGCTGGCTAAAACTCTCACAACTCCTTCACTTTAATCAACTCACCCTCGCTCATAAACTTATTAACCACCCCTTCCCTTCAAACCCTTCTCCAACCCTGTCACTCCACTAGGCCCCTAAGATCAAGCAACAAAAATCAACTCACTGTTATCAAACCCAGAAACTCAGCAGGAGAAGCCATATTTTCATGTACCAGATCTAAACTTTGGAACAATCTTCCACCCTCTATAACTACTTTTCCTTCCAGCAACCTTTTCAAGACTGCGCTCAAATCCCACTTAAATTTGCACTGGCTTTGTTCTTATTCTAATCCAGACTAACATCCCCACACTTAACCCCCCCCACCTAGACTCTTAACCCAACTACACTACCGCCACTGCTAACCACAGTCAGAATTAGCTAGTTGTCTTTACATACTTTAAAATCTTGTCTGACAACTTTGTTACTAATATTATAAATGACAAGAAACTATCTTAACTTGCAACATTTACTGTATATATGGTTGATAATCGATATCTTGTTATTGTAGTAAAGCCAACAACCTGTAATGTTGTTTACTATTGCTGCAACTTTGTATCTCTATTTATCATGTACATGATGTGGAGCTTTTCTCCCTGGGCACCTGCTAAAAAAAGACCTGTAGCCAGTGGGAATTCCCCGGTAAACAAATGTAAATAAATAAATAAATAAATAGTGATATTTTTCATCAAAAAAATGGAGTGGCAATGGGGGCTGCAATGGCCTCCAGCTATGCCAATCTGTATATGTATGGGTGGGAAACCAATCATATGTTGCATAGTAAGTACCAAAATAATATTATGGCACTGTATCATTTTATTGATGATGTTTTCTTAATTTGAAGAGGAACAGAAGAGGTCTTTTGTGAATTTAAGACATACATCAACAGTATGTATACTTTTTTGGAATTCACCTGCCAGTTTAATTTAACAACAATACGTTTCTTGGATGTAACTGTCTTTAAAGATAAGAGCAAATTAGGAACAAAAAATGTTTAAAAAAGAGGTTCAAAATAATATGTACTTACATTATAGTAGCATGCACCCCCAGAAAGACAAAAGAAAATATAGTAAAAGGACAGTTGTTAAGGATTAGTGACGTGACAGAAAGGGAAGAAGATTTTGGTATAGAAAGTGACAATTTTTGTGAAAAATGTTATCAAAGAGGTTTTCCAAAAACATTAGTCACATATATTAGAACTAAAGTTATTAGTCAGAGAGGTACAAGAAACAGAAAAGAAGGTAGAGTAAATAAAAATGAAAATAAAGTGAGAATGTCTAATATGAAAAGTTTGGACTCAGGGAGAATAAAAGAAATAACTAATAATTGGAAATTGTTTGGGGGAGAAACTCAGTTACTAGAAACTATAGGGTATAATCCTCTCTTTACCCAAAAAAGAGGGAACAGTTTCAAACACTTCTTTCAAAGTAAATTGGCTATACCTAAAGTCAGGTCAGACAGAAATGGAATAGTTAAGTGTTACAACTGAAACGTGTAATTATTTGTTCACAGAAAAAACAGAATGCATTTTGAATAATGTTAAAACAGCTGTCAGTGGGATCTTTTCATGCAAATCTAAGTATGTAATTTATGTCACTTTTTGCTTAGAATGTAAATCTTTTTATGTAGGAAGAACTACAAGAGAATTGTACAAAATAATATATAAACATAAATACGCAGTTTTTATTGGGGATAAAAGGGATGCCCTGGGGAAGCATTACAAATATGGTGTGTGCAAAGTTAACTTTTAGTTTCTTGTAGTAGACAGTTTAAAAAGGTAGAAAATTCATTTAATCCAGAAGATGATTTGGGTTGGCTGGAATATAGTTGGCAGGTTAGTCTCAATGCTTGCTACCCCCCTGGTCTGAACAATAAAGAAGATTTTATTACGTATCTGAAACACAAAGGGTTAAAACACTAAATATGTGATCATGTGATTTTAAACTATTTAAATGTGTCTTTTTGAATGTTAACTTCCAGTCTGAAGAAGTCTTATTAAAGATGAAAGCGCTTACTGGAATTATTTACTGTGGAATTGTCGTTGGATTTTATTAAAACAGCTTGATTTCCTTTGGTTTTGATTTTTGGTATTATATATATATCTGGATTTGATCCCAGTATCATCTGAGCTAAAAAGAAATGTATCAATGCATTTATACCTGATGCCACATAGTTAGCTAAGCAGAAGGTGTGTTTCATAAACTCAATACTAACTCTCAGAATTTTAGCAATGAGGCTCGTGTTTGTACACTGCTTAACTATGCACAAACAGGGAAAGTAGTGGAAATGTATATCTTGCATGCACAAATACTTTGCCTGCCACCACACAAACCCACGGCTCATTGCTGCACTATCCAAAGCCACTATTAACATGTAGTAGTCATGTTGAATGTCTATTTACTCTTCATGCAATGAAACTACATGTGGAAACATAACAAACTGAAGGCCCTATCTAACAATATGTCACATATTTGCAATGCAGCCATGTGTTGCCTCCCTCTGTGCACTGCAGACCTGGTCTCTCATTACTTGTTCACAAATATATCACCTACACTACATAAATAAATAAATGTTGTATGATATGGAATGTACATCAATGTGATAACATGCAGAACTAGAACTATCTTCACAGTTGAACATACACATCCATCAACTGGCCCTGAGAATTCTAGACCCATAAGCTTAACCAGCCTTACCTGCAAAGCTATGGAAATAATCATTATTGACCTTATCCACAAGGTCAAAGGTGACCTTCAGAATCTTGACCTGACCCAGTTTGTTTTCATCAAGGGTAGATTTTCCTTATTAAACATAGTGAATTTCTTTGAGAATATCACCAAAGCCCTGGATGAGGGAAAACAGTGCATACTCCCTATCTTTATTTAGCCAAGACCTCCATTTATGTATACTAGAGAAACTTTCACATCTGCGAATTAACCCATATATTAATAGATGGGTAGCCAAATGGGTCACAGACAGAATGCACACTGGCAAAGTTGGAGAGTCTACCTCCTCCAGTAGACCAGTTACTAGTGGAGTACCACAAGGATTTGTGATGGGCTCTCTTCTGTTTGGAAACTATTTATCTGAAGTCCAGGCAAAGCTTCATGGCATGTGGCTTATTAAGTTTGCAGATGACTGTAAATTGGGTGGAATCATATAGGGTCCCCCAGTTATGTTAACATATTGCAGATAGGCTGACACAGACAAATTATCGGTGCCAAACTCAAGGACTGATAATGAATTAAAAAAATGCTTCATTGTCCCCTTTGAGAAATAAGTAGCCCCTGCTAATTATGATATAGATATTGCCCCTCTAAGCTTAAACTCAGTCGTGCGAGACTTGGGAACACAGGTTGATAGCAATCTAAACTTCGATCACCATGTGTCCATAGTGGTAAGAAGAGCATTCTACATTGCACACCTCATAAATAACGGCATTGTATCCAAGACAAGAGAGGTCATACCTCAGCTGTACTTGACCCATATCTTACCATTAACATACCTTCTGTATGTACCTCACTAGACACCTGCAGCAACTGGAGAGACCACAGAGGTTTCTGACCAAGAGAATCCAGGGCCTCCATAACATGACAGAAATAGAATTGCTCCTATGCTATCTAGTCTCTTGAACTACCTTGCATTGCTCCTACGCTATGTAGCCTCTCTAACTACTCTATCCTTGCTCTATATCTTCACTAGAAATTACCTAAATTTAAATATACAGTAATAATATTGACTTGTGAATGTTTTAATTTGATTCCTCCTGTTACAAACCATAACTCTTTTTGTAACTACTGTATATTTGAATTTCCATGGAAACTTTGTATTTCTTCTGTACTCATTTGTATATTATTTTCAAATCAACTGTTAGTGATATAAAATCTGTAGCATTTTACTACCTTGAAACTGGTGGATCTTGCTCATTTTGATTTGCTCCTATTGATACTCTGGATTTTAGTTTTTTTATGTTTTGATACCTTGTAAATAGTGTACTTAAATTGTTATTTGTCCTGGAGCGTTTCTCCCTGGGCCTCCACTGAAAATGGGCTCTTTCTGGCCCAGTGGACTTTCCCAGTAAACAGATATCAATAAATAAATAAAATAAGACTGAAAGTCCTCTCACTGTACTTAGTATCCTACAGACTGCTGACAGGCAATCTGTGCCCAGCCTACAGACAGGCAATCTGTGCCCAGCCTACAGATACGTCTCAGATCCTGCCCTAATGGAAATGCTGCACATCTGCAAATCAAATGGGATAATAGTAGCTCACTCCAGGGATCTCAACCTAGCCTGTGACATAAGCAGAACATGTTGGAGAGACAGATATATGTTCCAGTGATAGCTGCTTCTCTGGAATACACTCCCATTCCATGTAGATCAGAGCTCCTCAATGATCCTACTCAAGTGCAACCTTGACAACTGGATGGGTGACCATAAATTCACATCAGAGTGTAACACCTATGTCTCTCATGGACAGGGGTAGTTGGTGCCAATTACAATATCGCTCTGCTAATAATGACTGTCTAACTATGTTAAATAAGGGTACTTGTTTTTTTACATGGCCAGGCTTGTAAAGACCCTAAGGTCATTAGCCTTTGTAACCTGCTATGAACCTATGAACCTATGCAGGCTTCCCAACATCTTTTCTCCAAAATCCATTGCTGATATCATCCACTATAAGTTGTTCTGCAGCCTTGTAAAAGTCAGACTTGTGCCATAGTAACTGCATAAAGTACTGAGTTCTGTAGTCTGTGTACTTACATAGGTAGGGGGTTGTGTTCTCACTGCAATCAAGTGTGTGTGTGTGTGTGTGTGTGTGTGTGTGTGTGTGTGTGTGTGTGTGTATGCATGTGTGTTTGTGTTTGTCTGTGTGTTTCTACCTAGCCAGAAGAGCATAAGTGTGTATCCTACAGTTACCACTCCAATCCCATGGATTGACACTATTTTGAAAGTTGCACATGCCTAGACATCTATTTCATGCAGACCTCCCTGCATCTTCTCTCCAATATCCAGTGCTGATATCATCCACTGTAAGTTGTTCTACAGCCTTATGAAAGTCAGACTTGTGCTCCGGCACCTGTGTAAAGTACTGACTTCTGTAGTCTGTGCACTTAGAAAGGTAGGAGGTGGGAGTTATGTTCTCACCACTGTCAACTAGGGTGTGTGCGTGTGTGTGTTTGTGCACTTGCTTGGCATTAGAGAGAGCCTTTTACACTAGCATGTGGGGCACTGCTATTACTATATCCTCCTCAGCAGACACTGCTATCACCTAGAAAGTGTTGTCTGAGACACTGCAAGTCAGACCAGAGCTGTAGCACTTGCCTGAATTACAGAGTACTGTAGTCTGTCTGCTTAGATAGGTAGGGGTTCTGTTCTTATCGCCGTCAACTGGTGTGTGTGTGTATGTGTGTGTGTGTGTGTGTGTGTGTGTGTGTGTGTGTGTGTGTGTGTGTGTGTGTGTGTGTGTGTGTGTGTGTGTGTGTGTGTGTGTGTGTGTGTGTGTGTGTGTGTGCGCGCACGTGTGTGTGTTTGTCCACTTGCTTGACATTAGAGAGTGCCTTTTACACCAGTATGTGGGCCACTGCTATTACCATATTCTCCTCAGCAGACACTGCTGATGTCATCACCTAGAAAGTGTTGTCTGAGATGCTACCAGTTAATACTTGAGCTGTAGCACTTGTCTTAGATAGGTAGGGGTTATGTTGTCACCGCAGTCAACTTGTGTGTGTGTGTGTGTGTGTGTGTGTGTGTGTGTGTGTGTGTGTGTGTGTGTGTGTGTGTGTGTGTGTGTTTGTGTGCTTGTAAACTATGTTATTTTAGACTGAGCCTTTTACACCAGCATGTGGGACACTGCTATTATCATATTCTCCTCATCAGACACTGTTGATGTCATCACCTATATCTGATTTGTGGATGTACACTATTACCACCAGGGCAGGTTTAGAGACTGGCCTGGAGGCCAGGCAGAAGTCACCTCATCCTATATGATACATATTATAGTGATATGGTTTACAGTCTATCCAAATGCAGCATGGCATGATTTGTAGACCCTATGTTTTCTTGTTGAGAAATCCCTGTGATCTCTCCAACTGCTACCTGTGTCTGATGAGGTGCATGCAAACAGAAGCATTGTATTCTATTAGTGTTCTGATGAGGCTCCAGTACAGTGCTGTTATATAATCCACATATCTGAATACAATATCATGACTTATGATGTGCACAACATAGTCTTTCAATGCCGCTAAAAGGACTTGGTGGTTGAAGTTCAGATTGCTATCCACATGTGTTCCCAGGCCTTGCATCACTGGATTTTAGCATAGTGGGAGGGATGTCAGTGTTGTAATTAACAGGGAATTCCACTTTGCAGAAGAAAAAAATAAATTACATGTTTGAATTTATTTTTAGACTGTGTGGCTTTGTCAACAATTATTTGTCTGTGTTAGTCCCTCCTGTAGTATATTCTCATTGGTGGACTCACTATTTGCACCAAACTCCATAAGTCAAAGGCCAAAAACTTTAGCCTGAACTGTGGCAAAATAGATTACAAACAGTAAAGGGCCAAGCACAGATCCCTGGGGTATGCCAAATGGTGACAGCTCTACTGGTACAGGTTGAATCACCAACTTTCACAGTATGTGTTCTGTCAGTGAATCAGCTGGTTACCCATCTAGTGACATAAGGGTCAATCTCCAGCTGGGAGAGTTTCTCAATGATACCTGCATGGGGGATCGTCTCCAAACTCTAGGCCAAATCAAGCTAGGCATTATGCACTGTCTTACTTTCATCCAGGCCTATCACACAGAATCAATTGTCTGGGACAACATTACAGATCACCTATAGTGTGACTCCATACACCTTCCTGACATAGTTGAACCATCTGAGTCAGGGGGACAGCATGTAATGCATGCATGTATAGACACATCTTGTCATTCCTCATCTGTCAGGTAGACCAACAAGTCATTATGGACCTTTTCTAAATGGACACTAGTAATATTCCAGCAGTGTGCAACAGACCTGTGTGAGTTGTTAATGCTACAGAATGTCTGTTACATCTGTTAGATGTCCTCAAAGAGGTCATCAAGGGCATGCATGATGACAACACTATCATCCATTTGAGCTTGCCAAGCCCAAGGTTTTGACACAAATCTGCACTGAGGTATTCACTCAACACTGTCAGATGTGGCCATAAACACCTATATCATGAAGTGGCATCCAAATATGTTGATATGTGTGAAGTGACCTATATTTCAGGTTCAGTGATCAGGTCCGTACATCAGCACTGTCTGCTAGGCCCTTTTCTGTCCATTATTTAGGTCACAGACATCATGAATGACATACACATCCTGTGTCCCAAACAGCTGTCTGAAGGACTACAGACTGTGAGCAATCATTGACTCCAGTGGTGATATTAGTATAATACAGACAGTATCAACACACACCAAGGATTGCTGCTACAGCCATGACAATACCTATGATGAAACAAAAGCATGGGAGGATTTGTTACATCATGAATACAAATGTGCAACCCAAGTATAATGTAGACATCACACCCTATAATCAGACTAATAGGTTCATAGGTTCATAGGTTCATACTAGGCTATCCGCCCAAGGGCATTTATAAGCCTAGCCCATAGTTATGTGGCTTTCGCCACCCCTTTAGTTTGAATAAAAACTATGCCTATCATTTTTCTGTGCCTCTGTCAAGCAGTGACACTGAAGTAATCCCTGGGGTATATCTGCGATCTCCCATCCATTGGTCAAGATTCCTCTTGAACAAGGCCAGCGAGGTGCTCTGCCTCACATGTACCGGGATTTTGTTCCACAGCATAGGGAGTCTCTGGGTGATGAATCTGTCCCTCCAGCAAGTTCTATTTATAACCGTGTCAAGGTTTAAGTCTCCCGCCCTTGTGGTTCTGAGGGATCTAGATTTTTTGAGGTGAAGCATATTCATCAAATCTGGGTTTGACATGGCCTTATATGTCAGGCACAGGTCACCTCTGAGCAAGCGGTATAAGACTGAATAGAGCTGGAGTTCTTTCAGTCGGGCAGCATAAGACATATTTTTGAGACCCTTTATCCTTTTGGTGAGGAACTTTTGGGGCCTTTCAAGCTGCAGCAGGTGTCTGGTCAGATACATTCCAAACGGGGCATTGTACTCAATCATAGGTCTAATGAGTGATGTGTACAGGGGGACGATGACCTCCCTTGATCTAGATGTGAATCCCTTCATGATCAGGTGGGCGATATAGAAGGTTTTCCTAACTACTTTAGCAACATGAGTGTCAAGCGAAGGCTACTGTCAACTTGGGTCCCCAGATCCCTGATGACTTTTTCTGTGCTCAGTGGATTGCCACCTATATGGTAGCTAGGGCTAACCTTGTTTTTCCCGAAGGGTATGACTATGCATTTTTTGGCGTTTAACTTCAGGCCATGGCTCTGGCACCAGTTATCCGTTTCTGTGAGGCCCTTCTGGAGGATATCTGTGTCAAATGTGTTTTCGACTATAGCGCTCAGTTTGCAGTCATCTGCAAACTTTGTCAGCCATAACCCTCCTGTGTTTGCTTGTACTTCAGAAAAGTAGATGCCGAACAAGAGTGGACCCAGGACTGAGCCTTGTGGGACACCACTTGTGACAGGCTTTGAGTCTGACATGGCTCCAGCAACTCTGACCCTGTGGGTTCTGTCACTTAGCCAGTTTGCAACCCATCTTGTGATGTATGGGTTTACATTCAAGCTGATGAGTTTTTCGATGATACCTGAGTGGGGTATTGTGTCAAGGCCTTTGCCAGGTCGAGGTAGGCTGTATGGACTGCCTTTCCTCATCAATGGCCTTGGTGACTGTCTCGAAAAGTCAACCAAGTTTAAGAGGCAGGATCTGCCTTTGACAAAGCCAAACTGGGTTGGATCCAAAGTCTGCAAGTTCCCTATGTCTTTATTTATGAGTTCCATTATGATCCTCTCCATGGCTTTGCAGATAAGGCTTGTCAAGCTAATGGGGCGGTAATTTCCAGGGTCTGTGGAGGCACCGCCCTTATGAAGTGGGACCACAGTCGCGTGCGCCACTCCTTGGGTACGTATCCTGAGGTGAGACTAAGATTAAACAGCTGTCCTAACTGTGGGTTTAATTCCTCGTTGAGTTCATGAAGCACACAGCCGGGGACACCATCCAGTCCCATGGATGCTGTGTTTTTTGCCTTAGTGAGGGCAGTTCTCACCTGGGCGTTGGAGATGTTTGGGGGGCTACAATCCTCTGGAATAGATATCTCTCCTTTTGGGGGTGGGGGAGAAGTTTGCACTGAACCTGTCAGCCAGTATGTTAGCAATGTGTGTAGGTTCAGTAATTTTCACATCATTTTGAACTAATTCTGAGCATATCTGGGAGTTTCCTCCTAGGTTTCTAACATAGCTAAAGAAGGCCTTATGATTGTCTTTAGAGTCCTTGGCGATTTTTCTCTCAAAATTTGCCTTGGATGATTTTATGAGAGCTCTTAGTTTTTTACTTATAATGATCAAAGGTGTCTTACCTTTCAAGGATTTTGCTCTATCTTGTAGTAGCTTCCTCCTTTTGTTGTAGAGCTTGTTTATGGCTGGGGTCCACCAGACTGGATGCTTGCCTTTGGTACAGAGAGTTTTAGTTTTGTTTGGGATTGCCTGATCCATGCAGTCCTGTAGGTGCTGGTAGAAGGCATTTGTAAGTGATTCAGCGGTTTGAGTAATGTTTACCACTGGCTCAGGGGCCTTAAAGGAGACCACACTAGTTTTTAGAAGTGTGAAATCGGCTTTTGAGAAGTTTTTCACTGTGGTCTTTTTGTTTCAGGTGGGGGGATGAGGACCTCCAGCGAGATTAGTTTATGATCTGATCTCACCAGTGAGGGGTATACTTCCGGTGTTGAACATTTTGATCCCATGTTCGTGATGATGAGATCAAGTATGTTTTCTCCTCTTGTGGGGATGGTGACTAGTTGTTCCATGGCATTTGAGTTTATGAACTCCAGGAATCTTTGGGTTAGAGTGTTCGGGCTTGAGTAGTGTTCCCAGTCTATATTAGGGTAGTTGAAGTCACCTAGTATGATGGTGTTTGGAGATACATTTATCCGCTCCAATGTTTTCAGGAAGGCCA